>NC_045605.1:19919916-20222946 GCF_009762305.2 Zalophus californianus
CCCGCTGAGCAGGGAGCCCGATGTGGGGCTAAGTCCCAGGACCCTGGGATCATGACCTGAGTCAAAGGCAGATGCTTAACTGACTGAGCCACCCAAGCACCCCATGGGCACTAAGGAATATTTAATTACCTAAACACACACAAAGAAACACACACCCACACACACATATAACATAATCAATGGGAATAATAGTAATTTTGATAAAATATTGATTGAATGAAATCTGTTGTTTTTAACTAAATATCATCAAAATCTTTTTAGGGCCTCCAGTAAACAAACTATCACTATCAACACATACCTGCACTCATGTATAACATAATCAATGGGAATAATAATAATTTTGATAAAATACTGATTGAATGAAATATCAAAATCTTGAATGAATCATCAAAATCTTTTTAGGGCCTCCAGTAAACAACTACCACTATCAAAATAGATGGATTCTTATGAGAGACTATGGACTCCCAGAAACAAACTGAGGGTTCTAGAGGGGAAGGGGGTGGGGGGATGGGTTAGCCCGGTGATGGGTATTAAGGAGGGCACGTACTGCATGGAGCACTGGGTGTTATGCACAAACAATGAATCATGGCACACTACATCAAAAACTAATGATGTACTGTATGGTGACTAACATAACACAATAAAATTAAATTAAACAAAAAAAATAAAGAGATGGATTCTTATGCCCCTTTAAGAGGATAGAGATGGATGAGACCTTAAATATCACATAAAGTAATTATCTCATTTTATATATGAGGAAAGAACAGGACCCAGGTAGGCCAAACGACATACATAAAATAACACAGAACAAATGAGAACAAAATGAGATGCTCTGCTATTGAGAGTTTCTTCACTTAAAGGAATGGAATATAATCTAGGATTTAAATCTTCTGTTAATCTTATCTGCCTTAGAATAAGTTTTTACAATGATCTTTCGATTTGTCCCATCCACCTCATAGATTGCTGATTCCCTGAGAATAGGCCCTGTATGCCCCACATGTCTTGTACCTCTGATTCCATCTTTTTTCCCCCTGTAGTGGTTCAGCACGGGCCTGAGCACAGCTGAAAGACTTTCAGGATTTGTAATATTCAGTTGGATATCCATGTGTAAATGATAGCCTAAACCTCAGTCCTCTGCCAATTTCATTATTTACAGACTTAAGTTTATCTACTTGGAACCTAATGGCAAGTAGGACTAAAAGGGAAAATTTAGACTGGACCCCACAAGAAAAGCTAGTCTAAATGAATCACAATTATATTTTATTTTTTATGTCATGATTATTAAATAGAACCTTTGTGCTGGAAGGGACCTCAGAGATCCCTTATAACCTCTCCCCAAAATGAGGAAAGAGGCCTATGTAGCTAAATGATGGAATGGAAATGAATGTACTAAATTGGGAGTTCTGTCCTCCATCCGTGGATCTGAAGCCTAAATAGGTTTTCTCCTATTTTAATTAAATGAGGTATTAATTTAGCAAACATTCTTTGAGAATCTATTAAGTCACTTAGCTCAGTGCTATGGAGAATAAAAAAGTGAATGAGACAGAGGTCTTCATGTAATTAACTTATAAAACTAGTTATATATTACCTGTCAAGAAAAATATAGTTGAAATACTAAGTAGGTTCAAATGAGAGAGGTTAATTTGATCTGGGAATATCAGGGTAAGCCTAAAGGAAGAGACAACATATAAACTGAGTCTTATTGGCTGATAGGATTTAAACATTTGGGCATGGGGTAACCATTGGAAGAAAATTTAGGAGAGGCTAAGGCATACAAATGTCAAGAATATAAGAAAAATGCCACTTTTTTTCTTTAGCTAAAAAAATGAGTAATATATAATATTTAATATTATATATTTATAATACAGTATATTATTACAAAATAATGTGAATTATTATTATATATCAGATTTATGTAGATACAATATATGCATACCTATATAATAATGTTATACATTATTTTTATTTTATACTATAGTATTTTTTTAGTATTTAAACTGTTTATGGCATAGTGTTATGTAATATATAATATATTTATTTTCATTTGGCATAAGCCATGCTGAAAGCATTGGCTCTACTGTCAGACTCTAAGGAAAAAGAAACAGCAGGCTTAAAACTAATTAGACTGGGGCGCCGGGGTGGCTCAGTCATTAAGCGTCTGCCTTCGGCTCAGGTCATGGTCCCAGGGTCCTGGGATCAAGCCCTGCGTCAGGCTCCCTGCTCTGCGGGAAGCCTGCTTCTCCCTCTCCCACTCCCCCTGCTTGTGTTCCTGCTCTCGCTGTGTCTCTCGCTGTCAAGTAAATAAATAAATAAAACCTTAAAAAAAAAAACTAATTAGACTATCTCTCTGTGTGCTCCTTTCTGCCATTGGTTTCCATGGAGACCTTATAGAGAGGACCCTGTGAGTCAGCAACAGACCAAAGCCAGTTTGCTAAACCCTGTGAAATGAGGTGTAAGCTTTAAGGTCAGTGAAAATGTTACAAGTAAAATAACAGGCTGGTCAGACAATTTCCAAAGTCCATTAAACATAATTAGGCCTATTATCTTCCTTGTAATTCTCCTTTTGGGCCTCCTACTCTTAGGCCTTTGATTGACTCGGGATACATATCTATATCTATATCTATATATATAGCTGATGTCACTGTGGTTCCCCTGGGGAGCCACAATTTCTTTTTTTTTTCTTAACATATATTGCATTATATGTTTCAGAAGTACAGATCTGTGATTCAACAGTCTTGCACAATTCACAGCGCTCACCATAGCACATACCCTCCCCAATGTCTATCACCAGCCACCCCACCCCTCCCACCCCCTTCCCCTCCAGCAACCCTCAGTTTGTTTCCTGAGATTAAGAATTCCTCCTATCAGTGAGGTCATATGATACATGTCTTTCTCTGATTGACTTATTTCACTCAGCATAACACCCTCCAGTGCCATCCACGTCGTTGCAAATGGCAAGATCTCATTCCTTTTGATGGCTGCATAATATTCCATTGTGTATATATACCACATCTTCTTTATCCATTCATCTGTCAATGGACATCTTGGCTCTTTCCACAGTTTGGCTATCGTGGACATTGCTGCTATAAACATCGGGGTGCACGTACCCCTTCGGATCCCTACATTTGTATCTTTGGGGTAAATACCCAGTAGTTGGGGAGCCACAATTTCAAACATACTGATTCCAAACATACTGAGAGGGTGATTTCAAACATACTGAGGGGATATATGGAGGGTAAACTGTAGTTCATATGCTACAAACTTCCTTTGTGTATATGAATGTGTAAAATGTCACCTCCTTTATTTTTCCATAACTAAGTTTATTTTTATCTTGAACCTCTATTTCTACTAAATGCTGGGGAAAAAATATTCTAGTTACATTCAAGTCAGTGACATTCAAGTTACATTTGTCATATTTGAATTACAAAATTATTACATTCAAGTTACAAACCCAGTCTTTATTTATTTATTTACTTAAATTTTTATTTAAAATCAGCTTAGTTAACATAGTGTATTATTAGTTTCGGGGTAGAGTTTAGTGATTCATCAGTTGCATATAACAGTGCCCATTCCATCAGGTGCCCTCCTTAATGCCCATCCCCAGTTACCCCATCCCCCGGCCGACCTCCCCTCCAGCAATGCTCAGTTTGTTTCCTGTAGTTAAGAGTCTCTTATGGTTTGCCTCCCTCTCTGTTTTCACCTTATTTTATTTTTCCTTCCCTTCCTGTATGTTCATCTGTTTTGTTTCTAAAATTCCCATTTGCAGTGACGTGGATGGAACTAGAGGGTATTAGGCTAAGGGAAATACATCAGTCAGAGAAAGACAAATATAATATGATTTCACTCATATGTGGAATTTAAGACACCCAGTCTATTTTAAACTTCCTGTCCTCATCCCTCATTTCCCCAGAACAGATTCTAAACTCTGGGACTTACTTAACACTATAGCATTGGTGGGGAGGAAGGTCCACTCCTCCACTTTGATACACTTTCTCTTGGTCTCCTCTGATATGCACAGTGCCTTGTGGTGGCATTTGTCATCTATTCTGTCTCCACATCTGCTGGGATTGAGCCATTCCGTTATGGATTTTTTTTAAACAGGCTTTAATTCACTTTACTCATTTATTTAATTTATGTATGTATGTATGTATAAAGCTATGGGTTGGCCATAGCTGGAGCCTGAGTTCTCTGCATGGAGACTCTGGTGTGAGTCTTTACAAGATGGTCAGTGAATCCCCGATAGGGAGACTTGGTGGGAACAGTCTTTTTCCAGAGGTCAGGGGTGAGAGAGCTGTAGGTCTAGAAAATGACATCAGAAATGGCCTTGGCAAAGCTACCCAGCATGGCAGTGCAGCCCCTGGCCCAGGTATAGCAGTCATCATACAAGCCATCATCAGTAGCTTCTTGGGCACAGGGGCTGAGACAATGCCAGTGCCTCTGGGGGCAGGGGCGAGGCGCCCCAGTGCAGAACCACAGTGGCCCATCACCTTGTATGGGACAGTGTGGGGCTTGTTGATCTTGTCCCCCAGCAGCCTCCACATTGACATCCAATACAGAGACTGCTTTGGATTGATGACTTTCCTTTGAAATTTAATTGTCATAGTTACTTTAAAATTTAGTTAACCAGTAAACATAATATACTGATAATTGTAAAAGATCATTTTCAAAAAGAAGTAAGATTACAACAAAGGGTAAGAAGGATAATTCAAACGATGTTTGAATATACCTTGAGTTATAGAATCAAGCTGACAAATAAAACATTTAAGATTCACAAATCTAATGTTTTTCTTTAATTAAATTCGATATCAATTATCAAGTTTCAGGAAAAAAACCCTTATAATCCATTAGAACAAATGAGTGCTATTAGAATTGTATTGGTTCTATGGGCTTTTTTTTTTTTTTACATTTAGTTCATATTTGTTTTATCACTGTGGAAATGTTGTAAGCAAGAGTTCGTATCTAGTTTTATAGTTGAGATAATATAACACATAAGAAATGTATAAGTCACCATGAATATTTTTTCCCTTCTGTATGTAAGTCAAGTTGAAAACCAGTCATCTAGATCCTGCAGTAGATATATCGTCAAGAGATCTGAAAACATACGTTCACCCAGAAACTTGTTCATAAATTTTCATAGCAGCATTACTAATAATAATTGAAAGTGGAAACAACCCACGTACCCATGAATGGATCAACAACATGTGGTATATCCATACAGTGGACTATTACTTGGTCATAAAAGGGAACAAAGTACTGTTAGGTGGATGAACCTTGAAAACATTACACAAGATAAAAGAAGCCAGACACAAAAGACGATGTAATATATGATTTTATTTACATTAACTGTCCAGAAAAGACAAGTCCGTAAAGATTAAAAAAGTACATTAGTAGATTCATGGAGTTAGGGATGAGAATATGAGCACTGGCTACAAATGGACATGAGGGAACTTTCTGAAGTGCTGGAATTGTTCTAATATTGGATTGCAGTATTTGTTGCAAAATTCTCTAAATTTACTAAAAATCATTGCATTGTATACTTCAAAAGGATGAATTTTATGGTATGTGAATTATATCTCAGTAAACATGTTATTAAAAATGCCAATAGTCTAGATCTCTTCAAGACATTAGACCAGCCATTTCTAATAGTATTTATTAAATGAAAAATAGTCAAAGTAGTGTTAGTTCTTCATATTTACAGAGAGATTACATTTCAAAAACTGCTTTGCACACACACTATCTCATTTGAAATTCATAAAAATATAATTTGAGGGCAGGGTGCCTAGGTAGCTCAGTCAGTTGAGCATCCAACTCTTGGTTTTGGCTCAGGTCATGATATTTTGGGTCATGAGGTCAAGTCCTCCATTGGCTCTGTGCTCCGCAGAGAGTCTGCTTGAAGATTCTCTCCCTCTGACTCTCCCACCCAACCCCCGTGCTCTCTCTCTTTGTACAATAAAGAAATAAATCTTTTAAAAAATTCTGTCAGTGAGGTCATATGATACATGTCTTTCTCTGATTGACTTATTTCGCTCAGCACAACACCCTCCAGTTCCATCCACGTTGTTGTCAATGGCAAGATTTTATTCCTTTTGATGGCTGCATAATATTCCATTGTATATATATACCACATCTTTATCCATCCATCTGTCGATGGACATTTTGGCTCTTTTCATAGTTTGGCTATTGTGGACATTGTTGAGGAATTTTAATCTCAGGAAACAAACTGAGGGTTGCTGGAGTGGTGGGGGGTGGGAGGGGTGGGGCGGCTGGGTGATAGACACTGGGGAGGGTATGTGCTATGGTGAGTGCTGTGAATTGTGCAAGACTGTTGAATCACAGATCTGTACCTCTGAAACAAATAATACATTATATGTTAAAAAAAAAAGAAGAAGAAGAAGATAGCAGGAGGGGAAGAATGAAGGGGGAAATCAGAGGGGGAGACGAACGATGAGAGACGATGGACTCTGAGAAACAAACTGAGGGTTCTAGAGGGGAGGGGGTGGGGGGATGGTTTAGCCTGGTGATGGGTATTAAAGAGGGCACGTTCTGCGTGGAGCACTGGGTGTTATGCACAAACAATGAATCATGGAACACTACATCAAGAACTAATGATGTAATGTATGGTGATTAACATAATAAAAAAATTAAAAAATTCTAAATATATATATAATGCAAGAGGTATTATCATCTCAATTTTACAGATAAAGAAATTTGGTGATCATCAGACAGTTTAAGTAACTTGTTCATTCTCATATATCAGTCATTGCATGGCTGAGACTTGAACTCAGACCTTATAATTCAAAATATTGTGGTCTGGCTCTCATAGAGCAATCATGAACCCGGTAGTAGGTTTGGGGAAGAAACAATCATTGAGACTATTAAAGTGTCAGGAGTAAACACTTTTTAAGTAGCACTATCTCTTTGCTTTTCAGAGATAATAAGTGGAATGTTCTCCAAGGTATCTGATAGCTTTTTTAGAATAGTCTTGGGAAGAAGTTTCATCATCTGTGTATAAGGATTAATTGGTTATGTCCCATTCCAAAATAATAATAATTTAAAAAATAATAAAAAATTACTAGTTTCTCCAAACCTAATTAGTGAGACAATGATGTTACCTCTAAAACTTAGGGACTCAACATAGACTCCAGGGAACCTGTTTAAGCCTTTGATTGGGAGTTTATTTTCACAGACACTGACTAGCTCAAGAGTAGAAACACAGAAACATAAAATAAGTCTAAAGACCTCAGGACCAAGCCAGTCTCTAGGATCCTTTCTTAATAAGGTGACCCAGAAAAGCATCTATAAGTGGTTCCAGAAAAACAGAAGAGAATAAGCCTGCATTTAACTTGGACCAGAACACTGTTTACATGCGGGGTGTAAGCCTATATTTCTTTATTTTCTTAATTTTTATTTTAGAGAAAGAGAGAGAGAGAAAGAGCACATGAGCAGGGGGAGGAACAGAGTGGGAGGGAGAGGAAAGGGGAAAGAACCCCAAGCAGATTCCTTGCTGAGCGTGGAGCCCTACGCATGCTCAGTCTCATGACCCTGAGATCACGACCTGAGCTGAAACCAAGAGTCAGACACTTAACCGACTGAGCCACCCAGGTTCCCCAAGCCTATATTTCTATTAGATATTTTGCTTTCTCTTTCTCATTTTATCTTTCCCCATTGCTCTCTCTCTTCTCTGCCCTTTCTGTTACATCTCTTCTTTACTCTGTTTTGTTCAACATTTGCTCTTAGTGAACTAGGTACAATGTTTTCACTATTTCTTTATGGAAAATAAGTGAACAAAAAAAATGTATTCATTTCACCTTCCCATTAACCTGCTCAATCGCAGATGTCACGTTATCATCTTTCTAGGTTGAATAGTGATTCCTTACGATTTTGATGTTGTGAACTCTTTTAAGAACACAAGAAAACCATTGGACATTTCCCCAGAAAAGTGTGTGTGTGTGTGTGTGTGTGTGTGTGTGTGTGTGTGTGTGTGTGTGTATCCCTCTTCATAATAATGCTGGAAATGATGTCAAGGGATTAGGTATAACTCACTGAGAATCACACCTACCTTGTCTACGACATTGGGCAAATTTCTTTGTTCCTGATATTCACCTCTTCATGTAGTATTTGAGGCACAAACTGAGATCATCTTTTTGCTTCCTTTCAGAATGAATCATCTAAGATTTATTCTGCATGAGTTCCAATATATAAGCCTGTGCTATGGCCCTCGTTTGTCTCATGATGATAAAGACATGTCTACAGTTAAAGAACTGTACTATGGGATTAACTACTGGAACCTTAAAATTTGGGCTCCCGGATTGTTAAATATCCCTTAGCATAATTGTTCTCATGGATTTTGGGACTTGCTGAAGAGAAGAAATTTGAAGTCTCTATCTTTTTTTAAAATTTTTTTATTGTTATGTTAATCACCATACATTACATCTTGAAGTCACTATCTTAACATACTTACAGTGTACTTGTTTCTGGAGAGTCATTCACAGGACTAGCGTTGCTTAATGAGTCACTTTGTGGAATTCACTTCAATACTGTCATACATGAAGTTAGCACTCATCCTATAGTCTTTTCTGTGTCCAGTGAAGTGTTTGACTCACCCTGTGAAGCTTAAGCCACACAACTGTATAAGGCTTTTTTTTTTTCCCCCTCTCCAACATAGAACCTGGACTGAGCTCTAAGAAACTTTGAAATAATCATCTCCTAAAATAGACCGACCATAATCACATGATTCAATTTAGCCCAAGACCTCATAAGATCTCTATCTAGCTCCAGAAATTACTGCCTGGTAATGTTAAAGTAATTTGGCAAATTACTTAACCTTCTATGACTCAGTTTACTCTTCTGTAAGTCAGGAATAATAATAGTATCCACTATAGGTGGTTATTAAGAGGATTAAGTACATTAATGTATATAAAAGGCTTAGAGTAATGCCTTTCTAGCTGAGAGTGAGTGCTAAATGAGTGTTATTTTCATTTGTTTACTTAAATACACTGATTTTAACAGTATATCTGAGCCACAGAATAATCTGGGGAGTGGTGAGGGGAAGGAGTGAAAAATGGCCTCAGAACTCCCCACACTTCTCAGATGCTCCCAGCCCTTTTCTTGTGCTCTATCTTGTGTTCTTTTTTTAAAAATTTTATTTATTTATTTGTCAGAGAGAGAGATGGAGAGAGCACAAGCAGGGGGAATGGCAGGCAGAGGGAGAAGCAGGCTCCCCGCTGAGCAAGGAGCTTGACGCAGGACTCAATCCCAGGACCCCGGGATCATGACCTGAGCCAAAGGCAGCCACTTAACCAGCTGAGCCACCAGGCATCCCTCTATCTTGTGTTCTATCTTCAGCACTCTTCTACTTCATACATTCAAGGAGTAATCTTCCATTTTTTCGTTACATGTCTAGTCCTGAGCTTCTTTTCTGTTTCAGAGTTCTACATCCAACTGCTTTCTAGACATCATCTGATTTTCATTCTGTAATTCACTTAATTCCATATCCTGTTTAATAGCACTACCATCCACCTAGTCTATTTTTTAAAAAGATTGTATTTATTTGTTTTGAGAGAGAGAACACATGGGAGGGGGGGAGAAGCAGACTCCCTGCTGAGTGGGGAGCCAGACACGGGGCTCAATCCCAGGATCCTGGAATCATGACCTGAGCCAAAGGCAGACGTTTAACTGACTGAGCCACCCAAGCATCTCTAGGCTTTCTATTATTTATTAGACATTAATTCACTTTTTAAGTGTATGTGAATTTATCATTTCTTCCTCCCTTGTTTGGGTGGTTGCTTTAGATTCTTACCTTGTCTTTCTATCTCTAAACTATTTCTCCTATAAAACCCCATACATTGCTATCAAAGTCATTTATCTCAAATGTGAAGCTCATAATTTTGCATCACTGATTAAAATCCAAATATTTTATTCCTTCATATAGTGCATCTTACAGTACACACCCTGGATACTCTTTATGAAGACGTCCCTCAAAACCCCAACAGAAAGTATTAATCATATCATAACTATAACAGACATATATCTTTAATGCTATAATTATTATACTGTATCATATTTATTTAATTATTTGCATTGATTTTCCCTTTAGTCTGTGTGATCCATTTTCTTTACAATTTTATTTATTTATTTGAGAGAGAGAGAGAACATGAGCAGGGTGGGAGAGGGAGAAGGAAGTTCCCGCTGAGCAGGGAGCCCAATGTGGGGCTTGATTCCAGGACCTCAAGATCATGACCTGAGCTGAAGGCAGATGCTTAACTGACTGAGCCATCCAGGTGCCCCTCTGTGATCCTTTTGTTTTCATTTTTAGAAATACTTTTTTTCCCCTAAATTTATTGTATTGTGGTAAGAACACTTATCATGAGAGCTACACCTTTAACAGATTTTCAGGTGTATAATACAGAATATTGACTATGGGTACAATGCTGTACAGCAGATCTTTAGAACTTATTCATCTTGCTTAAACAAAACGACACGTGTTGATTAGTAAATCCCCATTTCCTTCTCCCCACCTAGCAACCACCATTCCACAATTTGGTTCTATCAATTTAACTATTTTAGATGCTTGATGTAAGCGGAATCATGCAGTGTTTGTCCTTCTGTGAATGGCTTATTTCACATAGACTAATATCCTCAAGGTCCAACCACATTGTCACATATTACAGAATTTTTTTCTTTTTTAAAGCAGAATAATATTCTATTGCATGTATATACAACATTTTCTTCATCCATTCACTTGTGGTGGCTATTTGTGTGTGTGTGCATATGTGGAGTCTTCAAGGTTTTCTATATAGAAGATCATGTAATCTACAAAATTTTACTTATTCTTTTCCAGTTTGGATATTTGCTGCTGTTGTTCTTGTTTTTGTTGTTTTTCTTTCATTTGTTTTGTTTTGGTTTCTGTCTATTTTTGTTTGTTTTGTTTTGTTTTGTTTTTTGGCTAATTTCTTTCTCTAGAAGTAGTATCACTGGGCATACTTACCTTGTTCTTGCTCTTAGAGGAAAATCTTTCAAGGTCATGGAATTTGTTCTTTCTTAATCTCTTTTGGAGCAAAAAAAAAATCCCTCTAGAAACATGAAATATTCTATCTTTGCAGTGACTTTCTTTATCCATAGGATATGAAAAAATCTGTATGTACATCTGTGCAGTGTTAAATGGAACCCCCCAAATATAGTTAAATTGAAAGAATCATTACACATAATCTAGACCTCTTCTCCACTGAGATCAGGAAAAGGAGGTACAATATATCCAAGTCTTAGTCAAGGAGAATTTATTACCTTTTTGGACAGATTCTCTTACCGATTTCTTCAGAGTAAATATATATATATGCTTCTAGTGGGCAAGTACTTAGAGATGGATGGCAGGAGGCCACATGATTAAAGGAAGGTCATGCTGAAAAGAACACAGTCTATACTGGATGACAGAGTCAAAACTTAGAAAGATGCTTTAATAGGCTTAGGTGATGGGTAAATACTAAAATGGTGAAACTGGATACCTTTAAACTATATATGTAGGGACCTGTGATTTTAAAGAAACAAAATAAAACAACAAAAAAGAATGGTTCCAGCACTTAGCAGAAACCAGGGTGAAAAATCTTCCTTATAGTTTTACATCTGAAAAAGTTCAATTTTAGGTCATAGTGTTCTCAACATCGCTTTGATTGTTCTTGAGATGTTTGAGCGGGTTGACTGAAATAAAGAATGCCATGATAACATTCTTTGTTGCATAGCTGTCTGGAGTGTTGAGCAATAATAGACAAAGGGATAGAATTAACATAAGAATGATTAGAGAGGGACTCAAGAACCACTTGGCAAGAATGTTTATGGAAACATCCAAATTAAAAAGTCAGGGATTGAGCTAAATTATTGTTAAGGCCCTTTCAGTTTAGAGAATATATTGATTTTTCTTTTATTTGCATTTCCATAGTTCTTTTTTCTCTTTTTCCAATTATGGTATGATGCATCTAGAATCCTTGGGTTCCGATCCTGGATCTGTCACAATCTGTATCTGAGAATCTGAGCAAGTTATTTAACTTCCCTGAATCATCATTTCTTCATCATCTATGAAATGGAGATATTATACCTGGCTTCTGGGATTCTGTTAAAGCTTCAGAAGCAAATGGTTATGAAAGAAAATTCTATGTAAACTATAAATGTGCCTAATCCATTCCTCCTCTTTTCTCTCTCTTATTTTATCCTTCCTTTGTCTTTCCTGTCTTCTCTCAGCTCTCAAAACTTCTACACTCTTTGCCATTTGTTCTTCTCCATCTGATAATAATAAAATAATACCTGTCTATATACCAGTCAAGTTACCTGCATTGCGTCCTCACCCCAGACACCACACGTCCTTCTGGGGCATTTGCTGCCCCTCAGTCCAAGTAACAATAAATATTATCTTTTCACTGATAGAGCCTATGATTATGTTTCCTTTTATGAATCTACTGGTAGCAAAGAGTGCAATTTCATTCCCTGGGTCATTCACTCATTGTCATTTTTCCTCCTTTCCAGGATAAAGTCTAACTTCTATGGCGATGAGGAATTACACTTTGGTTACAGAGTTCATTCTGCTGGGCGTCCCATACACAGAGAGGCAAGAAACCATGCTCTTTGTTGTGTTCTCTGTCTTCTACCTCTGCACCGTACTAGGAAATCTGCTTATCCTGTAGCTGTGATGTCCGATCCCCACCTCCACACTCCTATGTATTTCTTTCTTTGTAACCTCTCTGTGCTGGACATTGGCTTCTCTTCTGTGAGCAGCCCGAAGATGTTGGCTAACCTGCTGGTGAGGAACTGAGTCACCTCCTTGGGTAGTTGCATGTCTCAGGTCTTTTTTTTTTTTTTTTTTTACCACTTCCTGGGTAGCACCGAGTGCCTGCTCTACACGGTGATGGCCTATGACCGATTTGCTGCCATCTGCCACCCACTGAGTTACATCATCATCATGAACCGCCAGGTGTGTGCCCTGCTGGCTGCCGGCACCTGGTTTACTAGCTCTTTTCATGCCACAATTCTCACCACACTGACCTTCCAACTGCCATACTGGGGGTCTAACAAAGTAGACTATTTCTTTTGTGACATCTTCCCTGTAGTCACATTGGCTTGTGGTAACGCCCTCATCATTGAGACAGTGAGCTTCACCAATATCGGCCTTGTGCCCATGACATGTTTTCTCCTCATCCTTGCTTCTTATGTCGGTATTGTCACTGCAATCCTAAAGATGCACTCTGCCGAGGGGAGGTGCAAGGCAGTGTCCACCTGTGCCTCCCACCTCTCAGTGGTCACACTGTTTTTCAGGCCCTGTGCCCTCATCTATACCCAGCCATCTTAGAGTGAGGTGCTGGTAACCCCAGTACAAATCTTTGGCAATGTAGTCACCCCATGCTGAACCCCACAATCTACACTCTGAGAAACAAAGATGTCAAAGGAGCCCTGAAAAAACTGGCTGGGGGCCAGATTGTTTCAGAAGGTCACTAATCCCCTGGTGGGTAAAGTTTTTTTTCCTCCCATTTGTGTATTAAATTCATTAAAAAAAAAAAAATGTATCCATGACAGTTGTCTTTCTGCCTTGAAGACAGCTGAACAGCAATTCTAACTGATACAAACCTGTGACAAATTCCCTATCTAATAGACCAGGGATTAACAAACCTTTTATCTAAATGTCCAGATAGTATATATTTTAGGCCTCGAGGACAATATGGTCTCCATCACAAATACTGAACTCTGCTATGGTAGCATGAAAAGTGCTATAGAAAAGTATACCAACAAATGGATGAGGCTTGTTCCAATAAAACTTCACTTAAACAATCAGGCAGCAAACGAGATATGCCCCACAGGTCATAGTTTGCTGACTCCTATCATAGAGGGTAGTTGATTTTGAGAACACCTTTCTTCAAGGCTATGTGGATAATGGTTTAAGAGTGGAATTTGATGTGGGCTGGGTGCCATCAGGGCCCAAGATGAATTATTGATCAGGGATGGGGGTGAAGGACAGGCAGTGAAGGATGATAAGGGACAAGGTATGCACACCCTGATGGTGAGAGAACTCTGTAGCACCTCAAGTAGGCCTTCTGAGAACTCTTCATTGCAGCAGAGCCATCTGGATGTAATCCATGCTGACGCCTAGACATGTCCCAATACCTCTGCTCCTTGTATGCTTGTGGCCAGTTTCCTTAGGCATGAAGGTCAATGAACTGTATGAGTCTTGCTCATACAAGCAATCTCCATTCATCTCCTAAGTTTTTCAGCTTCCCCCTGTTAGCATCAATCACTGCATTAGTTTTCCATTCATGAAACACCAAGAGTGATTGGGTAGGCACCTTGGAATATGATTTTGAAAAGTCTACCAAAATCTGTCCCAAGATAGGATTATTGCACCAATTTAGCAGGGTGCTAGACAGAGTGAATCTCCTCCTGCTACCTTTTGTCTGACTGCTCAGTGCTAAAGGACATAATGTGTGGTGTGTGTACGTATGTGAGTTGCTGTGGCTCATTCAAGTGGTGGGACCAGACCCTCTGAGAATAGTGCCAGAAATCATGGGGTTTTGTGCTTCCATTATCTTCACCGAGAAACAAACTGATGGGCTGTGATGATAGTTCTCTAGGAGGGATCATCCCCCTGCATGTTTTAGTTATTTTCTATCTACTCTGGGAACAGACCAGTTCTTATTAAGGAACTGAGCTAACTGGGCTATTGGTGTGGTACTAGCAACTAGCATTGGCCTTGGCCTGACAGATAGATAGACTGCCTTCTTTCTAGCTACACTGGGCTAACTTCTTTCCTAGTTACCCATAAAAGCAATCCTTAAATCCCCATGGTGCCAAGCCCCCAGAACTTTCAAAAGGACTTAGTATAATGGGGTTCTTCTTTTGCTGTTCCTAATTCTCTGGATAAATATAAAATACATATTTATTCCAAAGGACAGAGCCAAAAGTTACAGAATACTTTGGCAAAATCACACCAACTACTGATTTTGACCTTTTCAAGAAAGATTGTCATGAATCATGGCTGTTTTGGGCTTAGGTAGAAGTTTGTAATTACCTTAATTACAAATATAGTGATTCTTGAGTTATAGTTCATATCTCAACATGTGAAAAAGCCCTGGTTGATTCTGAGGCTTCTGATATCCTTCTTCTCTGAAGGAGCACACATTTGTGTGGGCCCTGTCCTTCCCTTTGAAAATCTTTGCTCTAAGATACTTTTTTTTTTTTAAGTATTGTTTTAATAAGGGATGTTTGCCTTTAGAATTGGTGTAACAAAAATATATGGCACAGTAACCATTAAGTTTTCTATGACAAGTATATTCCGGTTAAAATGCCCTGTGATATGGGTCTTCAGCAATTTTTCCTTAACTTTGAACCAAAATGCTATCATTCCAATTACACATTTCATTTGCCCAGTATGTTCACTGCCATCAAGCCAGGGCATTCTTCCATGTCCTGTGCTTCCTTTTCCTCCCCTAGGACCATCTCCCATGGGGAAGAAGAACTGCTCAGTGGTGACTGAATTCATCTTGTTGGGGATTCCCCACACAAAGGGGCTGAAGACTATGCTTTTTGTCTTGTTCTTGCCCTTCTATGCCTGCACCCTGCTGGGAAATGTGTCCATCCTGGTGGCTATTCTTTCTTCCACTCGCCTTCACACACCCATGTATTTTTTCCCGGGGAGCTTGTCTGTGTTTGACATGCGTTTCTCTTCTGTGACCTGTCTTAAAATGCTACTGTACCTCATGGGACTGAGCCCCCTCATTTCCTATGAGAACTGTGTCTCCCAGCTCTTCTTCTTCCATTTCCTTGGCAGCATTGAATGCTTCTTGTGAATGCTTCTATACCGTGATGGCCTACGACCACTTCACTGCTATCTGCTACCCTCTGCGGTACACAGTCATCATGAGCCCTAGAATCTGTGGGGCTCTGGCTGTGGGCACGTGGCTGTTAGGGTGTATCCATTCCAGTCCATTCTTGACTTTGCTCACTTTCACTTTGCCATACTGTGGTCCTAATGAAGTGGATCACTTCTTCTGTGATATTCCAGCACTCTTGCCGTTGGCCTGTGTTGATGTATCCTTAGCCCAGAGGGTGAGTTTCACCAACGTTGGCCTGGTATCTCTCCTCTGCTTTCTCCTAACCTCTTATCCTACACGCGAATCACCATCTCCATCTTGCATATTCGTTCAGCTGGGGGCCGCTGCCGGGCCTTCTCCACTTGCAGTGCCCACCTCATTGCCATCCTTTGTGCCTACGGGCACATCATCACTGTCTACCTGCAGCCTACGCCTAACCCCATGCTGGGCACTGTGGTTCAAATTCTGATGAATCTGGTAAGACCAATGCTGAACCCTTTAATTTATACTTTGAGGAATAAAGAAGTTAAAACAGCCCTGAAAATAATTTTGCACAGGACAAACCACGTTCCTGAGAGTTAGTAAGAGTGGATGGATGGGTTGATGGAATGGAATTCTTCTGATCCCACATGCGAAATATCCTTCTGAAATCCTCACATGTGACTTTTCAGCACACGCTGGAAGGCATGGCTCACTCTATCACAATACTTCATTGTTTTGTTTATTTTGTTTTCTTGTTTTACCTAAGTCTGCTCCCCCAGCTTCAAAATAACAGTCTGGGTTACTGTTGTTTTGCCTTTCTTCTGTGGAGAAACTTCTACCGCTACAAGGAAGAAAGATTGTCTTTGGCCCTGAAGCATTTTGTCTACCTTTCCTAGCTTATGTCCCTCTAAACTATATATGAGACCAAGTTTATGAGGAAAGGCAATAAGCAGAAGAAAGGGATTTTAAATAACTAATTGAGAGCATGATAGGATCTTCTCTCTTTCAATATGAACGGACTAAACGTCAGAGGCAAAATAAAATGTTTTCTCTGTCTCCTCAACTGTATAAAAGGGGAATAACTTAGCACTTATCAGCAAAGATGGTTTCCTCTCCATCGCATGGTTGTCCTCTCTGCTTGTAGGTCCTTAGGCAAACACGATTAGCTCCCAACTATATAAGGAAAGTGAAAGCTTTGTGACTAATGCCCTAGTTTAGATGTTTCCATTTCACTACCAGCTCATAGGGTGATTATGAGTGTGATATTATCAGGTCAAGTTTTTTAGACTGAACCAGTGGTTTTCCAGGGAAGACTCAAAGAGCCCCAGGGCTCCCATGCATTTATTTTAAGGCTTCCAAGTTAAGCTCCTTTGTGTTCCTTGTTTCAGTCCGCTGGAGAGACTGTGGAGTGAGTGGCATTCTATGCTTTAACCCTCCTCCCTCTTTATTTCTTAATTAGAAACAGAGTTTTCTGAGGCAACCACTTTGCCTCTCCTTTCAGCTGAGCTGTTCACTTTATTCAATAATTAGTTTCATAAAGAAGAAGAGGACCTAGCAATGCCCAGAGATTTTCTCCATTCCCTCCCACAATATACTCAAGGAATCCAAAAATGTTTAAAGTAAAAGCAAGTTTTGCTTCAGAAATATTGAAATTCAGGTTAACAAAACATTTACAAGATACATTTATGTAGCTTATTCAATGATTTCTTTTCTTTTTTTTCTTTTCTTTTTTTTTTTAAAGATTTTATTTATTTATTTGAGAGAGAGAGAATGAGAGATAGAGAGCACGAGAGGGAAGAGGGTCAGAGGGAGAAGCAGACTCCCTGCTGAGCGGGGAGCCCGATGTGGGACTCGATCCTGGGACTCCAGGATCATGACCTGAGCCGAAGGCAGTCGCTTAACCAACTGAGCCACCCAGGCGCCCCCAGTGATTTCTTTTCTGAACCCCCAATTAGGAGAAGGTGGGAGGCCTGTGGCCTGACAGTCTATGCTGGAACAATAAAATATAGCCTAGTGTTTTTCCTTAAAAAGGGTTCAGATCCTGTGAATCCATTAACATTCTTATTACTATATTCTGACTACTATAATAAAACAGGGAAGGGGGACACGAACTGTGTACATTGAGCCAACTTTAAAGTCTTCATAAAGGTATACTCTAAATCATGTTGGTCAGAGCGCCTGTTCCCAAGTATTTTATGTTTTTCATGCCTGGAATACTGTCATTAAAAAATGAATTGGGTGATGGGCCTTAAGGAGGGCATTTGATGTAATGAGCACTGGATGGTATATGCAACTGATGAACCACTAAATTCTACCTCTGAAACTAATCACGAAATAAATTAAAAAACGAATTTCCTCCCAAATTCTATATTCTCTTTTTAAAAGCAAATTCCCCTGGAAGTAACAGAAATGAGCTGATGTCTAGCTGAGAAAGAGAGCTGTCTGTTTATGGTTGAGGGAAAGAGAAACAAAAAGGCAGTTCTGTAGGTTTCAATTTGGTTAAAGGTCAGCCTAATACCCCCAAATCTCTTTTCCAGCAAGACGCCCTAGAGAAATAATTCAGTTAGTATTTATTAAACATCCGTTTTTCAGCAGATACTATTCTCATGCTAACTAAGTCTATAAAGACAAAAAACGTCTCTGCCCTGAAGGATTCCACCATTTGTTGTTAGAATCAGATATTATAGAATTGTCCATAATAAAAGGTGATGATACCAACAGAAAACTCTTCTTAGGGCTTACCACATGCTAGGTATTTTTCATAAGCACTTTACATCTATTAACTCATTGACCCTCACCATAATCCTGTGAAGTATCAGTAGTAGTAATATCTGCATTTTATACATGAGAAAGCTAAGTAATTTTCCCAGCTAGCAAGTCACAAAACAGGAATTAAAAGTCCTACCATCTGACTCCAGTGTCCTTTCTTTTAATAATTGAATGACCACATCAGCACCATAGACACAGAGAAACTAAAAGCTCAGAGGAGTGAGTGATTATTTCTACTTAGGGGTCTTTGGGAAGGCTTTGCAGAAAAGGTGGCATGAATGCTAGACTTTGAAGGATGAATAATAGGGGAGGATGAATGAATGTCAGACAGAAGGTTGGAAAGTGCATAGAGTAAAAGAGAAGGGAACATCTTGCAGAAGCAGGGATGAGTGATATGTGCATAATTTTCAGGGAAAGCAAAATTGGTAGAATAGAGGATGATTGGAAGCCCGAGTGGAAATGGGGAGAGAGAACAGTAGGGAGACAAAAGGGGCTGATGGACAGGAGATTAATCAAATTGTTGGGTTTCATATCTGTGTAGGAATGTCCTACGTCCATGTTCACCAGAGGAGTTTGTGCATGATTCTTAATGATGCCTACACTCTCAAAAGTGCTCTGACTTGTGAGATAAATCAGATGGGCACCGAGGCCCAATCAAAGTGTGGAGGCTTAGTATGACCTATGTCTGCCAAGAACATTTGCCAGTCCACCCAGTGCCAAGCATATCATGGGGAGGGCACTTCCTAAACAGAGAGACCTCTGCTCTCTTACACTCTCATGGGAAGCACTTAACACTTAACACTCACTAATCTTTGCACCATCAGATACAGGCTATCCCACTCAGCTACATACCTCCCGGGACCCTTTGTCCCCCCTTATCTGAGCTCATGCAGCAACCCTGTGGTAGAAGTGGGACTGGATCAAAACCCTCTGGTTTCTCTGTCCTACATTCTGTCAAGTAGAACCACTTAGATTTTTCTCAAATGGGAGTGAATAATGTTCTGTTTGTCTATATTATTATACAGAGTTATATGTATCATAGGCTCTTAATTTTCCAAACCCAAGCAAATCGTGCTTCGGTATCTATGCATGCTCATCTACACGAGTTGGTGTTCATGACTAGAGGTTGAGGGATGAGCCACGGTAAAACTGAGTGCCTCTCTGAAAATATGTTCCAACTCAAAACAACTGCCATTGCAAAGAATCAGAGAGAGAGAGAGATGCTTTGTTTTATTAAGTGGAACATCTCATAGTCAGCAGGATGTGGTTGACACTTAGGCTCACAAGGTTTATGACCAGGAAGGTGCTGAGAATCTCCAAGTCATCTGCTCACAGACCCAGTGATCATTACCACTGATCTTTCTACTTCCAGACTTTTGCAGTCATGGGTCTGCAATCTCCAGATCTACTTATTCATCACCCCTTTCCACTCAATCAAAATTATTCTTCCTAGCAACCTCCAAATAAATAGATATGAAGGCTTATCCCAAGGTTCTCTTTGTTCCTAGATTCTGTGACACTACTTCATGATGGTTTGCTTCCAATTCTCTCATCGGACATTTTCTCTCTCCTGGATTACCTTTTTCAGAGATTTGGCCCATATTCCACTACTTAATCATTCCCCCAATAATCTCATCCAATGGAGTGACTTTAAAAAGAAGGTAATCAATTAGAGCTGAGTTGAGTTACATAAAGGACTAATGTAAGGGGAAGATTCCTACCGTTAATGAGTATTTCAAATCTTCCTTTATTTTTTGAGCCTCTTTTCTTTTAACTTTCTGGATGACCTTTTGGTGCTCTGAAATTTTATATTTCTCACCTATGTTTAGTGGGTTCTATATTCCCTTTGGTTTTTAATTGCATTTCGGTCATCTATTTTATGATTAAGGTATGGTTAAATATTAGTGTTACCTATTTTGGCCATATTTTCTAATTGATATTTAGGACATGTTGTTGCTTCACTTATTTATGAGGTTTGGATGCTAGATACTCAGAAAAACTTTTATGGATGGATGCAGGTTGATGTATGCTAAATACGTCAAGACCCCCCAAAGAATGGAAAGATCACCAGATGTGACTCCCGAAACACACCACCCTCCCTCTGTAATGTCCCCAGTTGTTTGAGCTCCTAAGGTAAAGGTAAGGAGCCGAGCTGGTAAAGAACTGTGAAAGGTGTGGTACTATAGGAGGAGAGGGTTTCCTTATATGAACTATTTTCTCAAGTTTGTTTTTTGAACCTGGGTTTGAGGTATTACAGTAGCTCTCCCCATGTTGCAGAATTTATGTCAAGTTCTCTTAAGGCTATTAAGGGTATCATA
The DNA here is from genome assembly GCF_009762305.2 of Zalophus californianus. NCBI lineage: Eukaryota > Metazoa > Chordata > Mammalia > Carnivora > Otariidae > Zalophus > Zalophus californianus. The sequence goes on from NC_045605.1 coordinate 19,940,831, forward strand.
CTGGTCTCTATCTTTGCATTTCTATCTTTGTTCATATCCTGAAAACCACTAAGAAAGAACCCAGGTAATAAATTCATTTGTAGAGTGATAATATATTCTAACTTATCTATCTATCTATCTATCTATTTATTTATTTATTTTTTCACCAGGCTAACCCAACCCCCCACCCCCCTCCCCTCTAGAACCCTCAGTTTGTTTTTCAGAGTCCATCGTCTCTCATGGTTTGTCTCCCCCTCCAATTTACTCCCCTTCATTCTTCCCCTCCTGCTATCTTCTTTTTTTTTCCTTAACATATATTGCATTATTTGTTTCAGAGGTACAGATCTGTGATTCAACAGTCTTGCACAATTCACAGCGCTCACCATAGCACATACCCTCCCCAATGTCTATCACCCAGCCACCCCATCCCTCCCACCCCCCCACCACTCCATCAACCCTCAGTTTGTTTCCTGAGATTAAGAATTCCTCATATCAGTGAGGTCATATGATACATGTCTTTCTCTGATTGACTTATTTCACTCAGCATAACACCCTCCAGTTCCATCCACATCGTTGCAAATGGCAAGATCTCATTCCTTTTGATGGCTGCATAATATTCCATTGTGTATATATACCACATCTTCTTTATCCGTTCATCTGTCGATGGACATCTTGGCTCTTTCCACAGTTTGGCTCTTGTGGACATTGCTGTATTCTAACTTTTAAGGAATTTACTAAACATTGAAGACCAAAATTCCAACAGATGAAGAATGAAATTAATTTGATTGCAGAAACTTGAGCAGAGCCAAGGGAGTGATTTGTTCAGCTTAGTGTGTATATTCTACATTCTATATTCTCTTTATTACTATAGCTCTGCTGAGTTACCTTAACCCATATTACTTCTCTGTCCCAGGAGTTTTCCTTATTCTCACTCCCTGGCTTATGTGATATACCAGGTTGCAGTAATGTCTCTCGTTGATCTCGGGCCTGATTCCTGCCTGAGTCACTGTACCGTGTGAAAATCCAGAATTGAGGGATTACCATATAGTGTAATAGTGACCGGTGAAACTAGGCCTAGACCCCTACATTATTTGATGACTTGGCAGAGGCTGGAGACACAGGTTGCTTTGCACAGTCTGCCCCTCGGTCCCTGTGACTTTTTTTTTTTTAAGATTTTATTTATTTGACAGAGAGAGACACAGAGAGAGAGGGAACACAAGCAGGGGGGATGGGAGCGGGAGAAGCAGGCTCTCCACTGAGCAGAGAGCCCGATGCGGGATTTGATCTCAGGACCCCGAGATCATGACCTGAGCTGAAGGCAGATGCTTAACAACTGAGCCACCCAGGCATCCCGGTCTCTGTGACTTCTGAAGACACCATTTCCCCACTACTTGAAAAGAACAAAAACAACACTGAATCAGGTAGTAACAGAAAGAACACTGATTCAGCTCAGTGGTCAGAAGGGTTTCCCCATGAATCGTATCAGAAAACCTTGAGATTCCCTCCCAGGTGATGTTTACTCTCCAAGGAGCTGTGATACCCATTATAGTAGATTCCATCAAAGACTCACTGAGCCACAGTCTTCCTGACTCCTGACTCCAAGGAAGACTATATTGTGGGCAGGGAACTGCAGAAAACAGACCAGGTCAACCTTGCATTACTCCTCTAACACAAGTCAACACACCTGGACCAGGTGAGGGAAGGCAGGAGCGAATGCTCATCAAGCTGGCAAGGTTAAAATTGCTCTCTCCATGATGCTTAGTTGTCTCAGCTATTGCTCATTTCCCCTTGACCTCATGGGCAGAATCTCTGGATAAATTATAAATTTTGTAAAGAAAAATATCAGGTTTCAAGTCCTGTTCTCTTAAGGGGGAAATGAGGACGGTAACTCTACCTCCTTTATAGGACTATTGTGACGATCACATGATAAAATCTTTAAATCACTTATTAGAGTGCCCGGAAAATATTAAACAATTAAGCAATATCACTTATATTTTTTTTGTCATAAAATCTTAAAGATCTTCAAGAACATCTAATAACCTTAACCCACTTTCAAATGAGGAATTTGAGACCTAGAGAAAGGGAGTTATCACATAAAATATTAACAAAACTATATATCTATTGAATTTATTATATGAACACTTGTTCTATTTTATAAAGTATAATTTAAAAGTTATTATTCAAAGAAAGATGATAGATTTTAAATAAAAAATGATTACATTGAAGTTGACACAATGTATCCTTTCCTAGAGCCTGTTCTTATTTGAGGTTTTACCTGGTAAGAACTACATCACTAAAGGAAAAATTTAACCTCTGTGATTAAAAAAAAAGGCAGAAGGGTGAGGAGTAACATGGAAAAAAAGGAGAAAGATTAAAAGCTAGAAGACAGTGTGTCTTGTATTTGTGTAGAATGTCTTATTTTATAATGTACAAGGTTAATGGACATGGGAATTATTTTAGCCATATTTATCGGCAGGGAAATTGAGAACCAGAGAGACTGAGACATCCTAAGACCAAATGAGTAGCTGTACGGGCAGGATTAGAGGAATGCTTACTCCCACGACCTACTAAATGTTTTTCCGTCTAGAATCCCATTTTCTGAGTCTAATGATTTCAAGTCAACTCAAGCTCAATAACTAAACATATATTAGCAATGTCCTATAATACAAAATAATTTATCTTAGTCCTGTAAAAACGTACACACACATCCCTATACGTATATGCATTTATACATACATACACTTATTATTTTTTAATTTTTAAAAATTTATTATATTATGTTAGTCACCATACAATACATCATTAGTTTATGATGTGGTGATCCACGATCCATTGTTTTCGTATAACACCCAGTGCTCCATGCAGTACGTGCCCTCCAATACATACATACACTTATAACTCGAGTGACAAATTAACAAGTGCTACAGGTGGAGGTCATGGACGTTCTCTGGACTATTTTTCAATACTTGCTCAGATTCTTCAAGTATACATGTAGAAAGATCTGGGAATGGTGGTGCCCAAACTAGAAACTAGTCTCTGTTCCTTGTACGATCACTCGTTTAAGGTCCTTTTCTCCTCATATGTTGATGATACTCCCGATGTCTCCCTTTCCCATAATTGGTAGGTCATTCTCTGGTCATTGGCATCAAATCAGTCAGTGTAGAAGATAATGATAAGGCTTCAAAAGTCAAATGAGCCAGGAGAAAGAGAGCTGGAGGTAGAACTTGAATGATAGGTAGAATGGATACAAGTTGGCCTGTTGGAGAAGACTATCAGGTTTGATCCAGTAATTTAAATTTAATTTAAATAAAAAAGATGCCCATCACTGGTATCTCCGGCCCTTATTACAAATGATGGCAATAAACCTAAGTATGTGCACAGTCCTTTGTGGTTTGCCAAGTTATTATGGACAAACCACATGATTTTATTCTCAAAATAAACCTGTGAGGTTGCTAAAGTAGATAGTGTTATTTGCTCTTAAAACCAGATGGCTTAGCACGGTGATGGGTATTGAGGGCATGTATTGCATGGAGCACTGGGTGTTATATGCAAACAATGAATCATGGAACGCTACAACAAAAACTGAAGATGTACTGTATGGTGACTAACATAACATGATAAAATAAAAAAAAAAAATAAAAAAAACAGATGCCAAAGACAAATGTTCACGAATAACTTGGGAAGGTAAATAGATCACTCTCTGAAGCTAATATTTTATAATCAAAGCACACTATATCAGAAAAATGAACTTTAAGAAACAATGTATTTTGGTCCATCTGGACTTGACTATAATCCAAATAAATGTGTTTATTTATCCAAAATACAATGTAGTAATTAGTGTCTTAGTCCACTTGAACTGCTATAACAAAAACATAGACAGGGTGGCTTAAACAACAAACACTTATTTCTCCACAGTTCTGAAGGCTGGGTGCCAGCAGATTCAGGATCTGGTGAGAGCCTGCCTCCTGGACATAGGTGGCCATCCTTGTACTGTGTCCTCACATGGTGAAAAGGTTAAGGGATCTCTCTGGGGTCTCTTTTATAACAGCACTCATCCTATTAATGAGGTACCTAATCATCTACCAAAGGCCGCACCTCCTAATACCATCACATTGGAATTAGGTCTTCAACATATGAACTTTGGAGGGACATAAACATTCAGCCCACAGCAGCTGGACAGTGTGTGGAAGTTGGGTAGGACCTCAGAACCATAAAAAAAAAAAATCTTTAAGACAAATATTTATAGCTAAATAAATCCAAGAGGTAAGAAATCTAAACAAATGAATTGATGAATTCCAAATATTCTGGTCTCAAAGTCAAGCCCACCCTCGTGTAGAAAGGGATAAAAGAAGTTGTAGCCAATTGATTCTAGGTGTTACCAGCCCACTGGAAAATTACTTATACAGAGAGATGAATGCAACAGCTATTTAAAATATCTAATTTGGTGATTTACTAACTCTGGTCTAGGGAATAGCATGAAAGTACAATAAAATTTCCACCAGTCAATGGCAAAAATGAAATTTTAAAGTTGGCATTTCCTTTCTTTTGGAGGAGTGTATTTTTCCGTCTGAAATTATATGTCTCTCCTCCTTTTTTTAAAAAAATGGTAGTTCTAGTGATATATTTTTAATGTCTTTACTTGTCTTTACTTGTAGCCCTAATTGATTATTTTTCTTTTTTTTAATTTGCTGACAAATGAAATCCAAAACCTGAGAAAAGCCAATTATGTTCAACAATTTGATTCAATTCACCAATTTTCCTTCTCATAGGGCTTCTTAGTAAGATCTTACTGGAGAGAGACTGCAGGCTTCAGATTTTGCTAGCTAGTATGACATTTAGGATTCACATTTTAAATTGAACTTTGGGCATTCAGATTTCCCATGTGTAGCAGAGTATTTCTCTTAAGAATTTTAAGTATTCTAGATTCATGATAAATTAATAAATTAGAGTTCTGGTTTTATGCCTCAGCTTTATGTGCTTGGTTAATGTGAAATATCCCCCGTGAGAGATCAATTCCCCCTCCAAGTGTAGAGAAAATTACCTTTCCAAGACTACAAAACTGAAGGTCAGATGTCTAGACTGTGAGAAATTCACTGAGGTCATAAATATCAGTCTTTGTCATTTCAGAAACAGCTGCTTGGCTTTTTCCTGGTGATACATCAATATATATTGCTGAATTCCACTGATGAAGAAAAATAACTCAAAGACATTGAAACCAAGGCATGGGAATGGGGTAATTTAGGTGGATCTGGTTTCCAAATCTAAGTCTTCCGATTCTTGCTCCTAGTCATATGCTATTAGCCAGTGTTTCTTAAAATGTTCCATTGAAGCAACTCTAAAGGGTGGGAAGCAAAAATCCTGTCAAACGGGATGATGTTGGGAGGGAACAGGGGATGATGGGGAATGACAGTCAACTTTGAAATAAATTTTCTAAGCTTCCTTTTTATGTTAAATGTCATTTAAAAATCTGATTAATGAATATTTTATATTCTATTCCACAGCAACTTCATTTCTATTTTTTCATCCTCAAAATTTCAAGTCATTCAGACTTCATAAAGATAAATCCTATTAATTCTGTTGCATTAAGAATCCTAAGCCCAACTCGGATTAATCCTTGTCCACATAACACAGTTGGAAAAGCAAGGCTTCACCTTGTCTTGTTTCCTCTTAATGTGGTCATTGTAAAAGAAATTTGCTTTTTCTGCTTTCCTTCTCTGTCTTTCTGTGTCTCTTTCTACATGCATGCTTTTACCTATTCCCTTATCTTCACCTAGTCTTCAGGGCCTCCAGTCTGGTCTTAAATGGTTGAAGGTTTGGCCCTGCAGCTCAGTCCCCCTAATCTACCCGTTTTTTTTTACCCACTGGTCCTGAGCAAGCTTCTCTGGCCTATATCCTGGAATTAGTTCTGAATGTTAAAAAAAAAAGTACATACAGGGGTGCCTGGGTGGCTCTGTCAGTTGAGTGGCAGACTTTTCTTTTTTTTCTCTAACATGTAGTTTATTTATATTTTTTCTTTTTATTAAAATATAATGTATTATTTATTTCAGGGGTATGGGTCTGTGATTTATCAGTCTTACACAATTCACAGTGCTGACCATAGTACATACCCTCCCCCATGTCTATCACCCAGCCACCCCATCCCTCCCACCCCCCACCACTCCAGCAACCCTCAGTTTGTTTCCTGAGATTAAGAGTCTTTTATGGTTTGTCTCCCTCTCTGCTTTCATCTTGTTTCATTTTTCCCTCCCTTCCCCTATGATCCTCCGCCTTGTTTCTCAAATGCCACATATCAGTGAGATCATATGATAATTGCCTTTCTCTGATTGACTTATTTCGCTTAGCATAATACCCTCTAGTTCCATCCACGTCATTGCAAATGGCTAGTATCCAAAATCCATAAAGAACTTATCAAACTCAACACCCAAAGAACAAATAGTCCGATCAAGAAATGGGCAGAAGAGATGAACAGACATTTCTGCAAAGAAGACTTCCAAATGGCCAACATGAAAAATGCTCAACATCACTCAGCATCAGGGAAATATACATCAAAACCTCAATGAGATACCACCTCACACCAGTCAGATTGGCTAAAATTAACAAGTCAGGAAACGACAGATGATGGCGGGGATGCGGAGAAAGGGGAACCCTCCTACACTGCTGGTGGGAATGCAAGCTGGTGCAACCACGCTGGAAAACAGTATGGAGTTTCCTCAAAAAGTTGAAAATAGAGCTACCCTACGACCCAGCAATTGCACTACTGGGTATTTACCCCAATGATACAAATGTAGTGATCCTAAGGGGCACGTGCACCCCAATGTTTATAGCAGCAATATCCACAATAGCCAAACTATGGAAAGAGCCAAGATGTCCAACAGGTGAATCGATAAAGAAGATGTGGTGTATATATATATATATATATATATATATATATATAATGGAATATTATGCAGCCATCCGCATATCCTTTTAATGGGAATTTTTTCATAATTGACAAGCTCTGAAATCCTGTTTTTCCCTTATAACACTATATGTATTTTCTATGTCTTGACATAGTTTTCAAATTTCTTATTTAATAATACTTTTTCTTTTTTGATGTTTATGCAGATTTCCATTGAATAAATATATCCAAATATATCCTCATTTACTCTGTAAGTGACTTGCCTATGAAATGACTTAGCATGCTGTGATACTGTGATTTATAAGAAATATGTATTTGGTTATTCACATGACCAAATATGTATGACAAATATATATTTGGTCTTTGTCCCCAGTTCCTGGGTCACTGGTCCCCGGATCCCTGGAATTTTCTGAGAGATGAGAGCAATGGGACCATTTTTTTGTTATAATATTTGGTCTCTGGTCCACAGTTCCTGAGATCACTTCAGAGCATAATGATGAAATGGGTCTTGTTACTCATAATGAGCCCCTTTCCACCACACCTGGGGTTATGTTAATAAGATGATTTTTGGAAAGCACCTAAGGATGGGGGCTGGTTGCCAGAGAAACAAACAATGAATAAAAGGTTGCAACTTTTTGTCCCACCCTCTGATTTCTACAGAGGGAAGAGGGCTTGGAGGTGGGATCAATCAGCACTGGCCAGTGATTTAATCAGTCATGACTATGTAATGAAGCTTCCATGAAAACTCAAAAGGACCAGGTGTAGAGAGCTTCCAGGTTGTTGAATGCATGCAGACTCGAGGAGAGTGGCATGCCTGGAGAGAGCATTGCAACTCTGTGCCCTGTCCCCACACCTTGCCCTATGCATCTCTTCCATCTGGATGTTCCTGAGTTATATCCTTTTATAAGAAACTGGTTATCTAGTAAGTAAAATGTTTCTCTGAGTTCTGTGAGCTGCTCTAATAAATTAATTGAACTCAAAGAGGGGGTCATGGGAACCTCCAACCTGTAGCCAGTTGGTCAGAAGCCCATGTGACAACCCAGACTTGCTATTGGCATCCAAAGTGCGTATTTGTGGGGGAGCTTAACTCGTGGGATCTGATGCCACCTCCAGGTAGATAGTGTCAGAAATGAGCTGGTTTGTAGGACACCCAGCTGATGTCAGAGAATCACTTGGCTGTGTGAGGACATCCCTCCCTCCTTTTGGAAACAGGGTCAACAACAACTATTATAAGACCAACAGCAGGCATTTAATGCTATTCATGGCAAACATCCTAGATCCATTTCTACTTGCTATACCAATGCTCCCATTCCATTCTGTCATGGCCTGGCTCCAGCCTTTTTACTCTTTTTCTGTTTATCGATACTTAAATTCCCTTAGAATTAATTTTTTTGCTTGTTCTCTCTGTCTGACTTTTAGACTCACTCCAAGGACTTGACTTATACTTGCCTTACCAGAAATTATTGCTTTTTGCTCTCTTGAGCAAAATGCTTAATGTAGAAGTACATCAAGTTCTCTGCCAGGCTCAAAGCTGCATACAAACAGGAAAAACTTAGCTATCTTTCTAAAAATCAGTCTATCCCCCTGGTCTGGTGCAGGGCCAGTCACTAGGTAGTCAAGATAATTCGTTGATTTTGATTAGTTGAGTGAACGTTTTTGTTTGTTTTTACACAATCCATTTTCTGAAAGGTGTCTGTTGTTATAGCAACATGTACAAATTGTCATGGCAACATGCTCAGGCATCAATTTCAATTACTTGTAAAAGAGAAATGCTTGTCTGATTCAAAACAAGCAAGGGAGTCAGACTTACACTCTTAGATTCTATGTTCCCATGCCTCTACTTCACCTCTGGCAACAACTCAACTATCAATTTTTGGAACAAAATGGAGTAATCTGAAAGACTTGTCTAATATTTTTGAGGAGCTAAAGAAATGTATTGACTTTCAGATCCCTCAATTTGTGAAAGAGTATTCAAAGTGACATTTTTGGTGACCCAGTCTTCTTGATGGACATAAAAAGAGAGGTGGGTTTACTTATGAAATCCAGAAACCCTGCTTGGGTAGACTGAGTGTTCCTGAAGATCCTCAGGAGTGTTTAACATTCCTGTCCAGGAAGAATTGACTAATTCTGGAATCTGAATGTTCAGCAGGGGAGAAACCTGTCACCTGGTGTGGCAGTCAGAGTAATGCTCCCCAAAGATGCCCATGTCCTAATCCCAAGACCCTGTGAATATGTTAGGTTACCAGCAAAGGGGAATCACGGATAAAGATGGAGTTAAGATTGCTAATCAGCTGACTTTTAGATGAGGGGATTCTCCTAGATGCTGGTAGTAGGCCCAATGTAATTACAAATGTTCTTACAAATGGAAGATGGAGACAGAAGAGGAAAACAGAGAAATGGCAGCTGAGGAAGAGACCAGTCCTATCAACACCTTGATTTTAGCAAGGTGAGACTCATTCTGGACCTCTCACCTCCAAAGTTATAAGGCAATAAATTGGCATGGTTTTAAGCCATTACATTTGTGGTAATTTCTCTCTTTTTTAAAAGATTTTTATTTATTTATTTATTTATTTATTTATTTATTTATTTATTTATTTTATTTATTATATTTATTTAGAGAGCGCTCATGCGAGGGTGTGAGGTGGGGCAGATGGGGAGGGAGAGGGACAAGCAGACTCTGTGCTGAGGGTGGAGCCACCCCCCACCCCCCCGGGGCTTGATGTGGGGCTCAGACTCATGACCCTGAGATCATGACCTGAGCTGAAAATCAAGAATTGGCCAGTTTACAGACTGAGCCACCCAGGTGCTCACATTTGCGGTAACTTCTTACAGCAGCATTAGGGAATTATTGCTAATATAGTTGATATGCCTCTGAGGTTCATCACTGATTCAGAAGCTGCCCTGGGCTTCTGCTCTACTGGGCAAGGTTCTGAGAGCTAGGCTCTGAGGGATATATGGACTGATAAGTTCCTGTGAATACGTGAGCCTTGTAGAGCATATCGGCACGTCAGACTGGAAGCACACAGGAGTACAGAAAACGGAGATGCTCAATGGGACAAGTCCTAGAAAGACACCAGGGTAAACACTCAGCTCTCACCTGCCCCAGAATTGCAACTGTACATTGGTCTTGAGCAGACGTCCGTCAGCCTCACAAGACTAGTGTACTTTCAGTGACAGAGGTCCTGGCTCTCAGAGCATACGAAGAAAAAATTTTAACAAAGAATTATCAGACCCTTCACATGGTCCAGACAATTCCAAGTATCATTTGCTAAAACCAGGGGTAGGGTTATTTACTGATTGAAAATAAGCACACCAATCTCTTAAAAGGGATTTATAGCGATTAAAAAAAAAAAACCAAACATTTGTTAGAACTTAATATTTGAAGAAATGCTTGTCTTAAAATAATGAAAAAGAAAGCTTGTTCTAAGATGTGGAAAATGGATTTTTTGAGGAAAACATCTAAACTCACAATATGTACCAAAATGAATATCAGATGAATGAAGAATTAAACAGTAAAAAAACAAAGGAAACAATATCCAATAATTTAATGAAGAAAATTCTTCTGTGCATCTTCACTCATCTGCTAAAGAAGAAAGGAACACTTTCAAAAAACCCACTGTAAAATGTAACCAGTTATCATGCATTGCCAAATTCAAACTGTCATCATTCTCAATACATAAATATCCTGTACATTTCATTGTGAAAACATCCTTCACTGGATATTTGTACCACCTATATAGGATTAACACAGCTTACAATGATTTAAACGTAACACAAAACACAAAATTCCATCTACCTTGTCTTTATTTGGGAAAAATAGAGTAATTTTGTTCAGTGGGAAGTTTTGAATGCTTCAGGCTCAGGTCCAATTTTTTTTTTTTTTTAACAAAAATGTTCAGAATGAGGTTCAAAACTCTGTCAACAAATTTTAATTTCTATCCTTTTACTTTTATTTGTGGCCACTAATGAATACAGCAGACAGCAGCTACATTCCCCACTCATCCCATTCTGAGAGCTTTCCTGATTGAGAGCTTTGTCCTACTTATGGAGTAGGTACAGTTTATAATTATATAACATAGTAACAAAATTATATTACTTTGTTCCTATTTTTGGAAAACAAAATGAAGGTAACTTAAACCTGTGGAAAAGCTGGAATGCTTTTATGTCTCCAATTTCTTTTCTTCATTAAATTCAGGATGGGGAAAATGACCCCAAGTAAGATAAAAGTTAAATAAATTTCCATTGTATTTAGGTATTTGCTACTACTAAGTGTAGTAGCAAAAATTAACTTCAGTGTAGCACCAAGAACAGAGAACCCAAATGAAGGCCCAGAAAATCACAGTGTCAGGTAGACTTGTACCTCTTGGAGACAGACAGGTACATAGAACGTTCCTTCTTTAAATCACTAATTTTCCACTAGCCTCTCCGATATTGTTGCAAATGTCACTATCAGTTCCAAGTGCACTAATAAATGCATATACTGTGACCCTAGGCACTGGACTCAGTATTCACTACAGAAATGACACAGAGAATGATTCTCCTGTTAAAGAAAAATTGGGATGGCTTTCAAGTAGAGTAGCAAATACTCAACTCTTGAAAGTACTTAGGTGAAAAGTAAAAATCCATATTTTTTATGACATGATTATAATGACAGAAAATTGAAAGGAGAAATTACATTTCCTTTCCCAAAGGTATATATCCACCCTAAGATATACTTTCTTCATACCATAGGTTATTGAGATATGTAGCTTTAAGATAGGGTGGATATCATATTATTTATTTCCTTTTGAGAGATGAAATATCTAAAAGCTTCTGAACACCAGTATTATTTGGATAATTGAATAAAATAATATATGTTATTTATTTATATTACAGATATATCTTTCTTAAAGATAAAGTGGAACATATATGTATAGTTTTCAGGCACTATATATATGTATATATATATATCTGTAAATATATAATGACTATTATAAATATATGACATATATGTCTCTATATTCACAGAGATAGAGATTTCTCAGAGGAGGAAATCTTTACACATACCTCATTCGTGGAAGTAAGTTCTCTTTTGAGTATCGTTCAAGATCGGAGAAAGGCCTGACCAGTTAGGATTTTATTCTGTCTTTTTTTTCCCTTTAAGTAATTAAATCAGATTAACAGTAGTCAACTTTATTCTTCAATCAAGAGATTTCAGTATTTTTAAACTTTTAAACCACTACTATCTACTGCATGTTTCTGAAAAGAGTTAGCAATTGTTTACATTATTCAATCATGCTTCCAGTTTTGCATTTTCAGTTCATTTTTCAGTGCTGCTGTGAAATTGAATAAAGGAAATCTCATTTAGCACAGAGTCAGGTGGCCAGAAGGGGGAACTCTCACTTCTTACCACTCATCATCAGTTACAGAAGCCCACAGGAAGAAACAGACCTTGCATTCCAACAGGAAGAAGCCTGCTATATTACTCCAGCGGGAGGAAGGGAGAATTTCTTCTTGCCCAGCAATAAGCTTAGCCAGTAGGAAAATATGGCAACTCAGCTCTCAGGTTTCATGAGAAATCATCACCACCTTGAACTCTTGCTTTCCTCCAATGGACTTTGGTTCAAAGCAGCTCCTCCCAACTTCCTCCTTTTCTCTATAAAGTAACTTTCCTCTCCATTGAGCTCCAGACTTGCCTATGGTTTGCTATTGCTTGCATGTCCCAAATTGCAATTCCTCTGCTATTCCTAAATAAAACCATTTTTCTGGTAAAGTAACTGGCTGTTTTATTTTTAAGGTCAACAGGTCCATTCTGGTCTTATTATTTAATATAGATTTCTTTATCTCAGTAGGGATTGATTCCAATGTATCAGTTATTCAGCTTAAACCACCTTTGTCATCTTATTTCCCTCCACTCATGCTTTTTCCTCAGCTTGGCAGTAGTTGTTAGGAGTGCTATCTGTACTTCCAAGGAAGAGACTTTAGAGTAGAAAAGACTAAAAGCTTGGAGGATCAGGGAAGGTTTTGTTTGGGTAGTATCCTGAAAGATAAGTATGATTTGGACCTATAGAGAAGAGTGAAAGTGACATGCCAAGCAGAGGGAACAAGACCAAGACTCAGAGTCAACAAAGGAGGGCATGTGTGAGAAATGCCTAAAATTCAGAATTTCTGGTCCAGCAATTAGCCTAATATTCCAATAGGATAGTCTAAGTTAGGGTTGTACTGAAGAAAGTTGTTACATTGTGTTGGGGGATTATGAAGCAGTTCAGGTTGGCTTCTGGAAAAATCAAGTATGAAAGAGAAATAGGAACAAAACTGGTGTTGTAGTTTAGGAGCAGATCCCAAAAGGTTTTGAATGTCAAACTCAACAACAGCCTTGAAGTCGACAGAAAATGGAAACATGCTAAAGACATTTTTTAACAAGGGAGCAAAATTATTATGTCAGTGCTCTGCAAAGTAAAAATGGCAGTATCAACCTTAAATTTTCATAGACCTTATTGTAGAATAGTTGGAATTCAGCTTTAGCAAATTATAAGAAGTGTTTGAAGTACACTCACAAACTCTCATAAGCAGTTATATTTAGGATGCCATAAAAATTAAAGGCATTTTTTTGGCAACTGACACATAGTGGTCATGACAATTATGGAACCAATAGTCACCACTGGAATGTGTTTGCACGCAAGATGGCTACACTGAACACCTCATTTTAGGGAATGATAGTCCTTTGTAAGTTTTCCTAAAGTTCTATTTATGATTGTGTATTTGAGTAAAAGAGAAGTAATAAACATATGGGGTATGTAAATAGTACCTTTTAAATCTATAATGAATCTGAGATAGATTTATGCTAATTTGTAAGCCCTGATCATAAGAATGTTTTCTTACGTTTTGATTTTTAGCAACATCAGGAACTGGAGAACTTGGAACTTCCCTTTGACCAATACGTCAGTAATAGAATTTAATCCCCTTCTTTTGAGTCTCCAGTTACTGTGATGTGAGCAAAGGGTTCGCTGCATTAGGCTGTGTGTCTCTAGGCTGTATTTAGTCTGTTTTATAAGACCAATGGAATGCAAAATGCAACAAGTTATAGGTCCAAAGTCACAGTGATCCCACTTGTAATCTACTTTATCAAAATGAAAGTAAATCGCTGGGTGTCGACTCCATTTGAAACTCTGAAAGGTGGAAGAATGGGTAACTCACTTTTTTCCTCTTGCATTTTGGGCTTGTGATCAAAAAGAATGAAGCATACAGAGTCTCTTCTAGTTCTTTAAGTCATCCTTGGATCTTTTGGTCTGTTCCCCCTGATTTCTCCCTGCATGAGGATGGCAGCTGTGGTCACTTTCTCCCTTTCAACATGTACTAGTTTTACAGATAACAGGAATTCTGGCAGTATCTTGGATCTGTGATGCTAACAAGTCAATAACTCTAGTCATAAATTAGTCCAGTGTGGACACCACCCAAACATTTGTATTTTGTAAACTGTGCTCTGTCACCCTCTGATGGATGTAGAAACATCTTCCAATCAGCACTGAGTTAAAGGTTCTCCCTGATGAACACTCATCCTGGTGTTTCCCATTGGAAGGGCAAGGGATGGAGGAGGAAATGTGTTTTATAAGTTACTTGATAATTTGGAGGAGATGACAATCTCAGCATAAATATTTATGTACAAAGGTGTTCACTACCACATTATTTATAAGATCTTTTTTAAAAATTGGAAACAATCTAATTGTTTTATGATTATATATAGAAATGTACTTGGTATTTGTATAATGAGATTATATCCTGTAAATTTTCTAAATTTATGTATTAGGTATCATAATTGCTTTATAGATGCCTTAGGACTTGTTATACAGAAAATCATGTCATCTGCAAATAAAGAATTATCTGTATCTTCTCTCCAACTGTATATCCCCTTCCCTCTTTCATTGTCTTATTGCACTGCTTAAGACATCTGGTGCGATCTTGAATAAAATTAGCTAAGGAAAACAGTCTGGACTTGTTCCCAGTCGTAGGGTAACAACATTCAATATTTTACCATTAAATATTATGTTTATAATCTTGTATCTACTGAGATGATCATTTGGTTTTTCTCCTTACTGTCTTAATGTATTGAATCATTTTCATAGATTTTCACGTGTTAAACCAAACTAACATTCATAAGATAAATCCCACTTTCTTGTGTTATCTCTTGGTATTTTCTTGTTAATATATTGTTAAGGACATAAGCCTCCTAATTTTTATTCCTTGTAATGTCTTTGTCAGGTTTTGGAGTCAGAGTTATACTTACCTCATGAAATAGATTGGTATGTGTTTTCTCCTGTTCTCTTTTGTAAAAGTGTGTTTAAGATTTACATTATGTCTTCTTAAAAGTTTTAGGAAACTATCTGAGCCTTGAGCTTCCTTTGCAGCAATCTCTTTTTTGTATTAGAAATTCAATGCATTTAATGGTCAGAGAACTAATGTGAGTTTCTATTTTATCCTATGTCAGTTTTAGAAAGTTAGGCTTTTTAGGAAATGTGTAGAATTTGTCTAAATTGTTAAATTTATTGGAAAAATCAAATTACAATTAGAAAGCTAAACATTCCAGGGGCTGGGTGTCTCGGTTGGTTAAGCGTCCAACTCCTGGTTTTGGCTCAGGTCATGATCTCAGGGTTGTGAGATTGAGCCCTGTGGTGGGCTCCACACTGGGTATGGAGCCTTCTTAAGATTCTCTTCCTCTCCATCTGCCCCTCTCCTCCTCTCAACAACAACAAAAACAGGTAAACATTCCTGCTCATCAGTATCACTTAAAAGATTCTGATTAAGGTGAAGTAAGCACACTCCATCTGATCTCTCATACTGAATGCATGAAGTTGCTGTCTGAAGACTCTGAAAAGTAAATGGTAGCAGGAAGATGGGAGAGAGAAACTGGGACTCAATACAACAATGAATTTGCTGTCCCCCTCACTCCCAGTGTCCTCTAGCCTGGATTCAAAGGCAAATTGGAACCCCAAATCACACCATTTTACAGACAGAAAGAGCTAGTGGAGAAGCACTTCCTGATTTGAAGAGTGGGAAGGGAAATTCCAAGGGTCAGAGAGAGGATAGACCTAAACACTGGATTTTTCTGGTGTGTGTGGGTGTGTGTGTTTTCTATTCTCTCCTACTTCCCTGCTCCCATGAGATACTGAGGCAGCAGTGATGGTGGCAGTGACGGTCAGGGCAGTGGCTGCCCAGCAAGGACACAGAACTCTGAGGAAGGGGAACTGTGGTTTCAAGGATGTGGGAATAGTCTCTGTTGAATTTTCTCTCTTTCTTTCACTTTCCCTAAAGGCAGATACCATCACAGAAATATGCAGCAGAGTGGGAAAACTAAAGTTCCAATCTTCTAGCTGGAAAATGAGTAACTAGAGCTAAAAGGGTAGCTCTCTAAGCATGGAGAAAACTAAAACATGGTAATTAAATAAAATTTGTATATGAACCCTTTGTGTTCATCCCTTTGATGTATATGCATGAATATGACCATAAAAAGCATAGTAAACATTTGGATAACTGAAGTATGGGGTACACTGCCCAGGTCCCAGATTTGCATGAGGTGGCCCATATGCAGGACAGATCCAAATAACAAGGCTGATGCTTCCAAAACTGAACTGACATTAGTACTATAAACCACAGAAGGAAGCTTAAAATTATAATAACCTGTATGGAATAAAGACCACTTTTACAAATTATCAAAATTTGCCCGAGAAGAGATAGACAACCTGAATATCTATTAAAGAAATTAGGGGGCTCCTGGGCAGCTCAGTCAGTTAAGCATCTGCCTTCGGCTCAAGTCATGATCCCAGGGTTCTGGGATCAAGCCCCACAACAGTCTCCCTGCTCAGCTGGGAGCCTGCTTCTCCTTCTCCCTCTGCTGGTCCCCCTGCTTGTGCTCTCTTGCTCTTTCTGTCAAATAAATAAATAAAATCTTAAAAAAAAATCTGCCAAAAAAAAAAAATCCACAAAAGGTAATTCCAAGCCCAACTATGAGTAATATTCACGGAGTTTTATTTTCTTCATCTATAGAACATCTATAGAACAATTCATTCCAAGCCTTCACAGGGATTCACTAATTTTAGGTAATGCGCGAGAATGTGTTTTTACAAATGGCAAATTCTGCACAAATGAGAGAAAATAGCTAAACAGCCTGTCACACACGTATAGCCTTTTGGGAGAAGTAGAACTTTCTTAGAGCCTAGGAGCATATATGGTGTCAGTAATATCTTTTCTCCTTTCCTTTCGCAGATAGGCCTGTTTCTGAACAAGTAACTCAGCATGTAGAGGGTGGTAGAGGCCAGCCTGTGGCCTGAAGCTGACATGAAATGCAGACTCTGGGTTTCTTCAGCTGGGTAATCGCCCAACTAAAACGAGAATAACAACATGAAAATGTCTCCCTCTCCATACATTACAAGGAAATGTGTGTCTCCAACAGCAAGAAAGAGGGAATTTGCTATCACTATGGATGGATATGCTGATGTTTGTTCTAAATGCAGAAATTAAATGGCCACAAATGGAACTGACTTTAAATTAGCTCTCGAGGTGCCTGGGTGGTGCAGCCAGTTAAGTGCCTGACTCTTGGTTTCCGCTCAAGTCATGGTCTTGGGGTCCTGAGATCGAGCCCCGTGTGACGCTCCACACTCAGCACGGAGTCTGCTTAAGACTCTTTCTCCCTCTCCTTCTGCCTTGATTCCCCTCTCTAAAATAAATAAATAGATCTTTAAAAATAAATAAACAAATTAGGTCTCAAGAACAGAAAATGAGTAAAAATAAAGATATCTTGCTATGTAATGATAGACACTGAGAATAATTTAGTTCAGGTTAAATAACCCTTTCCTGAATTGAGCTCAGAGATATTAATACCCTCAGAGGTGTTAAGTACCTCTGAGAATTAAATCAAGTCTGTAGGGGTTATAACTAATAAAACTCCAGATTTATTTTCCTTCAATAGTTAACTCTTTTAGCACCCTCTAAAAATTCAAGAGACACAGCACAGCTTTTTAATTAATATCACAGTTCCTCATCTCGGATGAGCACAAGGCAAAGTTCTACAGTTAGCTCCTTGAAATGCAGGCCTTGCGGGTGAATTGTGGGTTTTGGATAGAGTCCATTTTCTGTCCAAGGAAATAACACAGCTGAGACTGGACGCGGCAAAAGTGGAGCAGGGGTGATGGAAAGATCCCAACTTAAAAATGTGAGAAAAACCCTTAGAGACACAGGCCATCAACCAGTCCAATATCTTTAGGCAGAAATGAAACTAAATCCTTAACTACAGTATTTTCAAGATTTTCAAGAAAAACATTTATATTCTCTGCTAGTCATCTACCCCAGTATGTGATAGTCTTTAAGTGTATAATTTAATCCCTTTTTCTGTAGATTCCAATTTTCTTAAAGCTTAAAAAAAATGGAAAGAACTTTGGAGCTAATATAGTTCATTTTTCTATGTTGATAGCAATATACAATCAAGAATATAATAAAGAACACTGAACTCAGACTGAGACCTTGGTTTTTTTCCTTCTCGGGGTCATTATGTGAAGTTATGAACAGGGTGAGTGGCTTGCTATGCCCCTGCCCAGACTAGATCACTGGGCTTTGCAAGGCTTTCAGTGGACCAACCACTTCTCATTGCAAACATCTACCTTGTCTTACTGATCTATTATTTTTGAACAATCTAGCTTTTTATACCACATGTGTGAGACTCTTAAACCCACCTAGAAGTTAACAGAAAATCATAGATCAGCTTCAATCTCTAGATGTCAATTTGTATCTTTAAAGTAATGGAATGTCCAGATACCAAGTTATAGGTTCATGTCTATTAAGTATTATCCTGACTTGCCTTCACTGAGCATTATTTCTATAGCTCCTGTCAATGAAAACCAATTAGAAGAATTCCACAAATATAATATGGGCTTCAGATAAACCATAGTTTGCTATGTATTCATAGTCACAGCTTCTTAGCATTAAAACACCTCAAGAAATCATCTGCTTCTGACCTTTATTAACAGATTGAAACCAAACCAAACCAAACCAAACCAAAACAGCTGCAGCTGGAGTAAATAATCCTAATTTTTAAAAAATTCCCTGTCTGATAATTCCAATACCCCTATAATATCTGAGTTTGGTTCTCATGCTTGCTTGGTCTCTTCAGAATGTTTTTCCCCTACCATCTGGCATGTCTTGTGACTTTTGTTGAAAGTGACTCATATTTTATCTCTTAATAGGGACTGAAGTAAACAAGCACTCATGTATGAAGATTTATATGAATCTAGCCAGGAACTAGGCTGTGTTTAATGCTTGTTGTAGTTCTAGGTATCAGACATCAGATTTCTCTTTTTCTTGTTTTTGTGTGCTCTCTTAGCTATGGGTCTTCTCTGTGTTGTTCTGATCCTTAGAGATAAGCTGTCTTGAAGCTCTTTAAATTGTAATCAACTGTTATTATGCTTCAGGGTGGAGTGGTTGAAGGAGTGTCCTATAATCTTCAATTGAGTCTCAGTCCTGTCATGGGCCTGTCTCTCAGGGATGTGGCCTTCAAAAGTATTTCTGTCCTTCTATCAATGGCCACAACTTTCTTTCCCCTTGTCTCCCACTCTCTTACCTAGGAGCATCATTCTCATTCATTTTTGGAAGATCTCTACCATGTTGGCTTTTTTTTTTAAATAAGAAGAGAAAGAATACCAAAGCTGGGGCAGAATTCCTGACCCTGACTGGGGAAAAGTTTTCAGATTTGCTATCTATTAAATTCCTTCCCCCTGGAGGTAGGTCTTCATTAAGAACAGACTGGGTGGGTTCCAAGATGGCGACTGTTGACTCCTTGCCAGAGCCAACAGAGGAGGATCTGTTTCATCTCATGACCGTGAGAACCTAGTGGATTCCTAAAGGGCAAGCCTGTAAGTGTGGGGTCCCCTTATGACTGAGGGCCCCAGAAGTTTCTCACAGTTATGCCAGTCTCCTTTCAGCCTCCTGCCGTTCATTAAAATAATATTTGAGTGTCCCTACAAGCTTATGGAGTTCAGGGACTTCTGTTTCAGGTAAGCACATCATGAGGGCTGTCTCTCTCTGGATACATCTGTCTCTAGATTTCAGGCTGGCAGTTTGCCCTGCAACCTTTGTTCTCTGATGGGTCCAAGAAAAGTCATTAATTTTTAGTTTGCCTAGTTTTTTCTTGCACAGACAGGAATGACAACTTTCAGTTTCTTTGTGTCGTAATTCAAACCCTAAGTCAGCATGCAAGTCTTGATACCTGGTGTTGACTAAAAAGTAAAGTGGGCATCATCCAAGATATGATTAACAAGAACATTGTTATACATTATATAGCATCTCTATATAGTTTAGACAGAAACAGATAAAAAATGGTAGGGATGTGGACTTAGTAGAAACTTTGAAAAAGAGAAGGGGTTGGTGAATTTTAGAATGCTTAGTGTAGCTGTGGCAAATAAAGATATATTTAGAATAATTTTCCTGGAAATTCCTTTTGAGTCTGTGTTAGCCAAAGTGCTTAAATATAATAATAACTAAATTTTTCTGCATACTTATAGTCCGTTGTTATTCAGTCTTTGCAATACTGTGTTATTCAGTTCTAGCTATAAATTCATGATATAAGTACCATGTTAATAAGCACCACTTTAACCATTAGAAAACTGGCTTTTACTTTTAAATTCAGTTACTTTCCTTGTGTCACACAGATGGTAAGAAGTAAAGGAAGGGCTTGAACCATGATTCATGTGACTCCAAAGTTCATGTTCTTAATCAGTACTGTAGGTCCTCCCACGAGATAGAAAAGTATTCTAGAGAAAATTCAACAATTGATATTTGTGACTAAAGGCTTTAAGGTCAGGAAAAGCCTGAAGGCATCAATTTGTAGGTACAATGTGAATTGCTGGTCAGGCTATATGTGTTACATTGTGACAATTTCTGGGCAATTCTTTCCTTTTAAAGGGAAATTGATATGGTCATGTCAGGGCCCACCAAAAAGGTCAGAATGTTGAAGGCTTGAGAAATATTCCATTAAATGATACATGAGAAACATTTGGCGGGGGAAAAAAAACTTTTTAATTAAATGGTGTGGGTGTGAGAAGTTCCTCACACCTCTTTGTCTCTTCAATTTCACTGTCAAGATGGATACAACATAACCCTGGGACTGACCTTCAGGGTTCAAAACTGTGAGTGGTCACCTCTAAGTATGCAAATGCTTAGAAGCTTGAGACCACAAATGGCAGAGTCTCATAGCACAGTGGGACCTATTTTCCTTAGCAATTATCACTTTTACAATTTTACATTTGATTGATTATTTCATCAGCTTCGCCCCCTTCCACTGAACCAGCACTATCCAATAGAATTTTTGGAAATGATGGTAATGTTCTATGTCTGCCCTTTCCAATATAGTAGCCATTAACTTCATGTGGATATTGAGTACCTGAAATGTGCTAATGTAACAGAGAAAGTGAATGGCCACACCAGGATGGTGGTTATCATACTGGGGAGCATAGCACAGCATTAGACAGTAATCCTTCTATATTTAATTGCTCACCATTAGAACCCCAGGACCCAGCATAAGGCTTTATGCAAAACATGAAGATAAGTATTTTTGAATGAACAAATGAATGAATGAATGATTTTATTAGTCTTGGGCCTTAGCAGAAATTCAGTTTCTTCTAAGTATAGGATAACCACATGTCTCAGTTTACCAAGCATGATCTTTGTTTATGCTCGTTGTTGTTGCATAATTGTTTATAAAGTCTTTATGAATCTTTCTGTGCTTCAGTTTTATCATCCTTGAAATGAGAATAGTTCTAGTATATATAAATACATAAGTATGAAGCAGGAAAGTGCTTATACTATTTGACACGAAATACATGTTCTAGAACTGCTTACTCTATATGCAGTAAGTTCACTGTCTACTATCTCTACACTGAGAGAGAATATTATACATATGGGAACTAATGAGAGCATCAACAAAGGATTTTTTTAAAAGGCAAATTTTAATTGCTCCTGTGCCTCAGTAGCTCAT
Organism: Zalophus californianus; assembly: GCF_009762305.2. Classification (NCBI taxonomy): domain Eukaryota; kingdom Metazoa; phylum Chordata; class Mammalia; order Carnivora; family Otariidae; genus Zalophus; species Zalophus californianus. The sequence goes on from NC_045605.1 coordinate 19,962,706, forward strand.
CCCTGGTGAAAGGAAGTCTCAAGGGAGCTTCCATGTATATATCTTTGATGCTATCACTTATATATTACCGTAGATAAAAACAAGTCACTTTGGCCGTTGCTCTAGTAACATTATGAGGAGACTACAATAGGGAACCATGGTTTTTGATACATAATATCTATGTGAACTTTCCAGTAATTGAGACCTGCCTTTTTTTTTTTTAAATATTTTATTTATTTATTTGAGAGAGAGAATGAGAGAGAGCACATGAGAGGAGGGAGGGTCAGAGGGAGAAGCAGACTCCCTGCTGAGCAGGAAGCCCGATGTGGGACTCGATCCCAGGACTCCAGGATCATGACCTGAGCTGAAGGCAGTCGCTTAACCAACTGAGCCACCCAGGCGCCCTGAGACCTGCCTTTAATCCCCTAAGTAAAAGAGAGCACAGAAATTTCTATTTTGAACAGCCTCTACTGTCATTCTCAAGAGCTATTTCCCTTAGAGGATACCGGGTCTGAATAGTACATATAACCCAGACTAAGGTTTCGAAGTAAAGGGTGAGTATCTGAATTCTATCTATTCTAGAAATTTTAATCTCAGAATGTTAAAGGAGTCTAGTTTCCTCACATTACAGGAATTTCCTAAAGCTTTTAGAAGATGGTTACTCATCTTTTGTTATAACACATCTGAAGACAGAAAATGATCTTTTTCATAATTCAACCCATACTACTTTCAGGCACATTTAATGGTTAAAGAGATATTTTATGTTGAAACAGGTAGCTCATTGGCCATAACTCTTCCCTTTGAGGTAACATACAATAAATCTAATTCCAATTCCTCTTACTGGTCATGCAGACACTTGGCATAAATTATTTTGACCCAAATCTTTAGTTTTCATGGATAATTACAGCTTCTAAATTGCAATCATAAAATACTGCCCCCAGAACTAAACACAATTCACCAGATGCAGTTTATCTTGTGTGACTGTCACTTTGTTCATTTTAGATAGTATGTTCCTTTTAATGAATTTAATAGCGTCTTTACGTGTTTTTTTCTCTGGGTCCAGATCTTATGAACATGAGAACTGTGAAGCCAATGCTTCTCAATTTTGAATATTTGCAGACCTGGCTTATTCCTACTTATCTTTTTAGATTCAGGTTTCTTTTGGAAGGCTTCTTGGACCCCTCTTCTAGGTTAGCACCACATTCATTATGTTCCTGTAAGACTTGTGCAATCATGTATTTATCACATTGCCTTGTCTGCCTCGCCACTTCTAGATTGTAACATTTTGAAGAGTAGGAACTTTATCTCATTCATCTCTCTATCCTGAGTGCTCACAACAAATTTTATGCTTGTAAATTCCTGTTAGTTAACATACAGTGCAATCCTAGTTTCAGCTGTACAATATAGTCATTCAACGCTTCTATACAACACCAGGTGCTCATCACAAGTGCACCCCCCTACTCCCCATCACCTCTTTCACCCAACCCCCATCCACCTCCCTTCTGGTCACCATCAGTTTGTTCTCTGTAGTTAAGAGTCTGTTTTTTGGTTTGCTTCTCTCTCTTCCCCACCCGCCCCCATGCTCATTTGTTTTGTTTCTTAAACACACATACACCACACCACATATGAGTGAACACACACCACATAAGAGTGAAATCATATGGTATTTGTTTTTCCTTGACTGACTTATTTCACTTAGCATAATACTCTCTAGCTCCATCCATGTCATTGCAAATGGCAAGATTTCTAAATTCTTTTTAATATCTGTCTAGATTCACAGCCTAACATTCTCTTCTTAAATCATTATCATCATACAAGTGTTTATTACTCTTTTCTATGTTAACATTATCTCTGAACGTCATGATCTCTTCTATGGCATCATCAAGTTATTGATAGAATGTTTTTCAAGACAAGACTAAGTATACAGTCCTATGGAATAATAACTTAAAATTTCTCACTTTATGATTAATCTTTAGATGTTCATTGAATTCATATAACTATGATGTTTGTTCTATATTTTTACCTACCACACATAACTTTATCATGTCTGTAGACTATCACAAGAAATTTAGCAAACACTTTAAAATAATCAAGATGGGGTGCCTGGGTGGCTCAGTCGTTAAGAGTCTGCCTTCGGCTCAGGTGATGATCTCAGGGTCCTGGGATCGAGCCCTGCATCGGGCTCCCTGCTCAGCAGGAAGCCTGCTTCTCCCTCTCCCACTCCCCCGTTAGTGTCCCCTCTCTCGCTGTGTCTCTCTCTCCGTCAAATAAATAAATAAACATCTTAAAAAAATAAATTAAATAATCAAGATAATCTAGGACTAGAACATGCTTTTATTTTTTTAATTTTATTTTATTATGTTATGTTAGTCACCACACAATACATCATTAGTTTTTGATGTAGTGATCCACAATTCATTGTTTTCATATAACACCCAGTGCTCCACGCAGAACTTGCTTTTAGTCTAATAATCTAGTAAAACTAAAGAAAAAAATCTGGGTTACCTTAATGATCTTATTCTGATTTTAAGTCATAATCTTACTTTTATAAGATCCCAACATTTTTTTTTCTTTCTTAAACTGTTTTGGTGTTTTTCTCAGGCAGCATTCATCACTAAGACAGATTTGACTAAGGTAAGAAAAGACCACTGATGCAATGTTGGAAATTCTCCAGGTATACCAGTCGTGAGCATTCAGACAGACAGGTGGTGTCACCTGGGACCAGGAAATAATGGAAACTGTGACCATGTGTCAGAGTCAGACTTCAGAGGGAGCTGGTCACACATAATGAGTAAGAGCCCAACAACCACAGTGAAAATTACAAATATTGGACAATATATAATGGAGCTTCTGTGATGGGCAGGAATACTTAGTGGGTCACTTTGTGAAGGGCCAGGAGTACAGGAGAAACAGTCAGTTGGCCATTGTAAAGATTCAGAAATATGGAAGGATATCACAACTCAGCCCCTTTGATATCAGGTAGGGTAAAATTGGGGGATGGATTAAAAGAAATAACTGAAATTTTGTAAAAGATAATAGAGAAACTACCATTTGGGGTTCACAGAACTGGCAACAGGTTTGGTTTGATCATGAGTTGACAGTTTTGTGCACAAGACATACTTAAATTCCTCACAGTATAGAATTGACCCAGACCCAGAGATGGTTGGTTGCTGCTGGAGATGGCAAACTTTCTGGTTATCTGGGAGTGAAAGGAAACCAGACATCAGGCAGCAAATTATTGCATATCTCAATAAGTGTCCTGAGTATTTTCTGACATTGTATTTCAGGCCTTTACTGTTTACTTCTTTTGCACTTGTTGATTTTTTTTCTCTAATAAAGACTTACAGGACAAAGGAGAAACATTTTATTTATTTATTTATTTTTAATTTTATTGTTATGTTAATCACCATACATTACATCATTAGTTTTGGATGTAGTGTTCCATGATTCATTGTTTGTGCATAACACCCAGTGCTCCACACAGAACGTAACCTCCTTAATACCCATCACCAGGCTAACCCATCCCCCTACCCCCCTCCCCTCTAGAACCCTCAGTTTGTTTTTCAGAGACCATAGTCTCTCATGGTTCATCTCCACCTCCGATATACTCCCCTTTACTCTTACCCTCCTGCTATCTTTTTTTTTCTTTCTTAACATATATTGAATTATTGGTTTCAGAGGTACATATCTGTGATTCAACAGTCTTACACAATTCACAGCGCTCACCATAGCACATACCCTCCCCAATGTCTATCACCCAGCCACCCCATCCCTCCCACCCCACCCCACTCCAGCAACCCTCAGTTTGTTTCCTGAGATTAAGAATTCCTCATATCAGTGAGGTCATATGATACATGTCTTTCTCTGATTGACTTATTTCACTCAGCATAACACCCTGCAGTTCCATTCACGTCGTTGCAAATGGCAAGATCTCATTCCTTTTGATGGCTGCATAATATTCCATTGTGTATATACACGACTTCTTCTTTATCCATTCATCTGTCGATGGACATCTTGGCTCTTTCCACAGTTTGGCTATTGTGGACATTGCTGCTATAAACATTGGGGTGCACGTACCCCTTCAGATCGCTACATTTGTATCTTTGTGGTAAACACCCAGTAGTGCAATTGCTGGATCGTATGGTAATTCTATTTTCAATTTTTTGAGGAACCTCCATACTGTTTTCCAGAGTGGTTGCACAAGCTTGCATTCCCACCAACAGTGTAGGAGGGTTCCCCTTTCTCCACATCCCCGCCAACATCTGTCATTTCCTGACTTGTTAATTTTAGCCATTCTGACTGGTGTGAGGTGGTATCTCATTGAGGTTTTGATTTGGATTTCCCTGATGATGAGTGATGTGGAGCACTTTTTCATGTGTCTGTTGGCCATTTGGATGTCTTCTTTGGAAAAATGTCTGTTCATGTCTTCTGCCCATTTCTTGACTGGATTATTTGTTCTTTGGGTGTTGAGTTTGATAAGTTCTTTATAGATTTTGGATACGAGCCCTTTATCTGATATGTCATTTGCAAATATATTCTCCCATTCTGTCGGTTGTCTTTTGGTTTTGTGGACTGTTTCTTTTGCTGTGCAAAAGCTTTTTATCTTGATGCAATCCCAATAGTTCATTTTTGCCCTGGCTTCCCTTGCCTTTGGCGATGTTTCTAGGAAGAAGTTGCTGCGGCTGAGGTCGAAGAGGTTGCTGCCTGTGTTCTCCTTTAGGATTTTGATGGACTCCTGTCTCACATTGAGGTCTTTCAACCACTTGGAGTCTATTTTTGTGTGTGGTGTAAGGAAATAGTCCAGTTTCATTCTTCTGCATGTGGCTGTCCAATTTTCCCAACACCATTTGTTGAAGAGACTGTCTTTTTGCCATTGGACATTCTTTCCTGCTTTCTCAAAGATGAGTTGACCATAGAGTTGAGAGTCTATTTCTGGGCTCTCGATTCTGTTCCATTGATCTATGTGTCTGTTTTTGTGCCAGTACCATACTCTCTTGATGAGGACAGCTTTGTCATAGAGCTGGAAGTCTGGAATTGTGATGCCACCAGCTTTGATTTTCTTTTTCAAGATTCCTCTGGCTATTCAGGGTCTCTTCTAGTTCCATACAAATTTTAGGATTATTTGTTCCATTACTTTGAAAAAAGTGGATGGTATTTTGATGGGGATTGCATTGAATGTGTAGATTGCTCTAGGTAGCATTGACATCTTCACAATGTTTGTTCTTCCAATCCATGAGCATGGAACGTTTCTCCATTTCTTTGTGTCTTCCTCAATTTCTACATGAGTAGTTTACAGTTTTCTGAGTACAGATCCTTTGCCTCTTTAGTTAAATTTATTCCTAGGTATCTTATGGTTTTGGGTGCAATTGTAAATGCGATCGACTCCTTGATTTGTCTCTCTTCTGTCTTGTTGTTGGTATATTTGAATGCCACTGATTTCGGTGCATTGATTTCATATCCTGCTACTTTACTGAATTCCTGTATGAGTTCTAGCAGTTTTGGGGTGGAGTCTTTTGGGTTTTCCATATACAGTATCATATCATCTGCAAAGAATGAGAGTTTGACTTCCTCTTTGTTGATTTGGATGCCTTTGATTTCTTTTTGTTGTCTGATTGCTGTGGCTAGGACTTCTAATACTATGTTGAATAGCAGTGGTGAGAGTGGACATTCCTGCCACGTTCCTGACCTTCGGGGAAAAGCTCTCAGCTTTTCCCCATTGAGAATGATATTCACTGTAGGTTTTTCCTAGATGGCTTTTATGATATTGAGGTATGTACCCTCTATCCCTATACTCTGAAGAGTTTTGATCAAGAAAGGATGCTGTACTTTGTCAAATGCTTTTTCTGCATCTACTGAAAGGCTCATATGATTCTTGTTCTTTCTTTTGTTAATGTATTGTATCACGTTGATTGATTTGCGGATGTTGAACCAACCTTGCAGCCCAGGGATAAATCCCACTTGGTCGTGGTGAATAATCCTTTTAATGTACTGTTGGATCCTGTTGGTTAGTATTTTGGTGAGAATTTTTGCATCCATGTTCATCAAGGATATTGGTCTGTCATTCTCCTTTCTGATGGGGTCTTTGTCTGGTTTTGGGATCAAGGTAATGCTGGCCTCATAAAATGAGTTTGGAAGTTTTCCTTCCATTTCTATTTTTTGGAACAGTTTCAGGAGAATAGGTATTAATTCTTCTTGAAATGTCTGATAGAATTCCCCTGGGAAGCCATCTGGCCCTGGACTTTTGTTTCTTGGGAGATTTTTGATGACTGCTTCAATTTCCTTAGTGGTTATAGGTCTGTTCAGGTTTTCTATTTCTTCCTGGTTCAGTTTTGGTAGTTGATACATCTCTAGGAATGCACCCATTTCTTCCAGGTTATCTAATTTGCTGGCATAGGGTTGCTCATAATATGTTCTTATAATGGTTTGTATTTCTTTGGGGTTGGTTGTGATCTCTCCTCTTTCATTCATGATTTTGTTGATTTGGGTCCTTTCTCTTTTCTTTTGGATAAGTCTGGCCAGGGTTTATCAATCTTGTTAATTTCTTTTAAAGAACCAGCTCCTAGTTTCGTTGATCTGTTCTACTGTTCTTTGGTTTCTATTTCATTGATTTCTGCTCTGATCTTTCTTATTTCTCTTCTCCTGCTGGGTTTAGGCTATATTTGCTGTTCTTTCTCCAGCTCCTTTAGGTGTAGGGTTAGGTTGTGTATTTGAGACCTTTCTTGTTTCTTGAGAAAGGCTTGTTATGGCTATATACTTTCCTCTCAGGACTGCCTTTGCTGTATCCCAAAGATTTTGAACAGTTGTGTTTTCATTTTCATTGGTTTTCATGATTTTTTTAATTCTTCTTTAATTTCCTGGTTGACCCATTCATTCTTCAGTAGGATGCTCTTTAGCCTCCATGTATTTGAGTTCTTTCCGACTTTCCTCTTGTGACTGAGTTCTAGTTTCAAAGCATTGTGGTCTGAGAATATGCAGGGAATGATCCCAATCTTCCGGTACCGGTTGAGACCTGATTTGTGACCTAGGATGTGATCAATTCTGGCGAATGTTCCATGGGCACTAGAGAAGAATGGTATTCCATTGCTTTGGGATGGAATGTTCTGAATATGTCTGTGAAGTCCACTTGGTCCAGTGTGTCATTGAAAGTCTTTATTTCCTTGTTGATCTTTTGCTTAGATGATCTGTCCATTTCAGTCAGGGGGGTGTTAAAGTCCCCCACTATTATTGTATTGTTGTCAATGTGTTTCTTCGCTTTTGTTATTAATTGCCTTATATAATTGGCTGCTCCCATGTGAGGGGCATAGATATTTACAATTGTTAGAACTTCTTGTTGGATAGACCCTTTAAGCAGGATATAGTGTCCTTCTTCATCTCTTATTACAGTCTTTGTTTTAAAGTCTAATTTGTCTGATATAAGGATTGCCACCCCAGCTTTCTTTTGGTGTCCGTTAGCATGGTAAATGGTTTTCCAACCCCTCACTTTCAATCTGGGGGTGTCTTTGGGTCTAAAATGAGTCTCTTGCAGACAGCATATCGATGGGTCTTGTTTTTTAATCCAATCTGATAGCCTGTGTCTTTTGATTGGGGCATTGAGCCCATTTACATTCAGGGTAACTATGAAAGATATGAATTTAATGCCATTGTATTTGCTGTAAGGTGACTGTTACTGCATATTGTCTGTGTTCCTTTCTGGTCTATGCTTCTTTTAGTCTCTCACTTTGCTTAGAGAACCCCTTTCAATATTCCTGGAGGGCTGGTTTTGTGTTTGCAAATTCCTTTAGTTTTTGTTTGTCCTGGAAGGTTTTTATCTCTCCTTCTATTTTCAATGACAGCCTAGCTGGATATAGTATTCTTGGCTGCATATTTTTCTCGTTTAGTGCTCTGAAGATATCTTGCCAGTCCTTTCTGGCCTGCCAGGTCTCTGTGGATAGGTCTGTTGCCAATCTAATATTTCTACCATTATAGGTTACACATCACTTCTCCCGAGCTGCTTTCAGGATTTCCTCTTTGTCTCTGAGACTCGTAAGTTTTACTATTAGATGTCGGGGTGTTGACCTATTTTTATTGATTTTGAGAGGGTTTCTCTGTGTCTCCTGGATTTTGATGCCTGTTTCCTTCCCCACATTAGGGAAGTTCTCTGCTATAATTTGCTCCAATATACCTTCTGCCCCCCCCCTTCTTCTTCTGGGATCCCAATTATTCTAATGTTGTTTCGTCTCGAATTCTGCCCTCGTGATCCTGTAGTTGTTTCTCTCTCTTTTTCTCAGCCTCTTTATTTTCCATCGTTCGGTCTTCTATATCGCTGATTCTCTCTTCTGCCTCATTTATCCTAGCATTTAGTGCCCCCATTTTTGATTACACTTCATCAATAGCCTTTTTGATTTCGACTTGGTCTGATTTTAGTTCTTTTATTTCTCCAGAAAGGGTTTCTCTAATAACTTCCATGCTTTTTTTCAAGCCCAGCTAGTATCTTTAAAGTCATGATTCTGAACTCTAGGTCCGACATCGTACTAATGTCCGTATTGAGTAGGTCCCTGGCTGACTGTACTACCTCTTGTTCTTTTTGCTGAGGTGATTTTTTTCGTCTTGTCATTTTGTCCAGAGGAGAATAGATGAATGAGAGAACAAAATGCTAACAGGTTTACAACGTCCCCAGCAAATATACTGTATAGAAATCAGAAAAGACCTGAAACCAGGGGAAAATAAAGGGAAAGAAAGAAAAATGAAAGAGAAAAAAAAAAGAAAAAAAGATAAAAACAAAAACGGAACAATACAAAAAAAGCAGAATATGATCAAATATGATCAGGCTAGTGCATAGATCAGTGCCACACACTAGATTTTGGGCATATTTTGGTCTGTTAGAAAAAAGTGCCTCCTAAAATTTTAAAGGAAGAAAGACATATATGTACAAAATATGGGTTGATAACAATGAAGGGATGGAAGATGACTGTAAAGATGAAAATTATAAAAGATTTTATAAAAGGACTTGATAAGATAAGAAGTTGTTTGAAAAAAGAAAGAAAATTTAAGAAAAAAAAAAGGAAAAAGGGAGAGAATGTGATCAGGCAGGAGACTAGAAGAAAGCCATACACTATTGATTTAGGGTATATTTTGATCTGTTAGAAGAAACTGTATCTCAAAATTTTAAAGAGAGAACAACTTATATATATATGCCAAAAATAAGGGTAACTACTATGAAGGGATAAAATATGACTCTAAAAATGAAAAATAAAAAAGGTTTTTTTTTTTTAAAAAGGATTGATAAGATGTTGGTTGAAACAGGGAAAAAGAAAAATAAAAAAAAACAGTTAACAAAAATTAACTTTGATGAACTAATGAATCATGGTAAAAAAAAAAGCCATGAATTCTATGTGCAGTATTCCCCTAGCGCTGGAGTTCTCCCGTTCTCCTTGATCGGTAAACTTGGTCTTGGCTTGCTGGCTGTTCGTGCTGATCTTCTGGGGGAGGGTTCTGTTGCCATGGTTTCCAAATGTCTTTGCCGGAGGCGTAATTGCCCCGCCCTTGTCAGTCCGGGCTAAGCAAGCTGCTCGGGTTTGATCTCAGGAGCTTTTGTTCCCTGCAAGCTCTCGGTACACCTTTGGAGGACCAGAGTGAAAATGGTGGCCTCACAATCTACACCCGGAGGAGCTGAGAACTCGGGGCCCCGCTCCTCAGTGCGACCCCAGAGAAAAGCAGTCACTCCCGTGTCCCCGGTCTCCGGCCGCACTCCGTGCTCACCCGGCCTGTGACAGAGTGTTTCTATCTCTGGCACCCGAACCCGTGTGGAGTCTCCAAACCCAGCAGATCCCTGCGGTGCGTTCCCGCGCCGCTCCTCCCCGGGAAGGAAGCGGAGTGTCTCCCGCTCTGCCGCTTGTTGGGTCCCTGCTGCAGGAGCAGTGGCTCAACTGGGCCGCGGATCACAGTTTATGGCCACCCCGAGCTGAGAGCCCGCGCCTCGGCTCCGTCTCTGCAGCCGGCTTCGCCGCTCCGATACCTGGGAGCTCTGCCGCACTCAGGCACCCCCGGTCTTTCTGTGACCCCGAGGGTCCTGAGACCCCACTGTCCCACGAGGGTTCCACCCCCCGCTTAGCCACTGCAGCGACGTCCCTCAGCCGAGCCAACTTTTAAAAGTTCCGATTTTGTGCTCCGCGGCTCTAGCACTTGCCAGAAGCGGCCGACGGAGGCCCCTGACCCCGCCGTCTATCCTCCCGAATATCGCCTCGGATTCACTTCTCCGCACGTCCTACCTTCCAGAAAGTGGTCGCTTCTCTGTTCAGAGAGTTGTTGCTACTCTCCTCTTCAATCTCCTGTTGAGTTCGTAGGTGTTCAGAATGGTTTGATCCCTATTCAGCTGAATTCCTGAGACCAGACGAAATCCAGGTCTCCTCCTCCTCCTCCATCTTGCTCTGCCCCCCCAATTGTTTCTTTTCCCAAGAGTGGATACTTGTGGGATAAGATTGTAGTGGGAAGCCATTATTATTTTTGTTCCTAATCAGACACATAGTATTTATACCCAGAGTATAAAATCCTCTCATCCTATCAACCAACCTTTGAGGGGGACAGATGGCCTTGGGCATCAACTTCACCAGAGATCAAGATCAGGGACTAAAAACAATCGCCAAAAAAGGCTTTTAGGCTATGACTCCCTCAGCACCAAGGAGTCCTGCAAGGTTAGTACTCAGAACTGTCCACCAGCATCATCCGGTCATTTTTCCCTCTAGAAGAATGAAGAAGAAAAGTACACAGCATTGAACTCTCTGGGAAGAAAGAGGGGTATGTCTGGATCTCAGGCCTTGGCATTTAAAATTCTAGTCTTCCACTCAAACTCCCTTTCCAGTGTACAAAGAAACACATGTAGCTCTTATACATCCTCACTTGTTCTCATCCCATTATTCACACTCTAATGAGTGCAGGTCCCTTTATTATCTCTCTGTTTCCTCTAGTATAAAATTATGGCAAATACTTTTTTGTTTACTCATTTCAACTCAGGCAGTGTGAAGGCTTTGTTGATTTAGTCTCTGTTAACTTATCTCTAACCTTCCTTCATAATTTTATTAAACACGTATTGATTGAGGATCACTGGATGCAAAGCACTGTGCCAGGACTGTATTGAATTTACAGTCTAGTAGAGAAGGGAAACCAGTAAATGACTCATACTAATTAATACAAAGTTAAGTATATTTTTATATAAAATAGGAGATGTATTCATGGGCACAAAAAATTGTTCTTGTTGACTGGGGCTCTCATATTAAACTCCTTAACTAATGATCCCAACTATTAAATAAGTGTCACAAGGTAGAGGGAATGGAGGAAGAGAAAATATAAAGGAATATGATGAGTAAAAACTAAGAGTCTACCAAATACTCTTGCAGAATAACTAAATAACATGATAGTTGTTGGGACTAAAAAAAAGAAAACTTTTTTTGTTGTTGTTGGCAGATGATATAAATCTTTGAATGACAAGTTGGCTTGAACTTTATTTGGAGACCTTGGAAAATCTTGACAATTTTAAGAGGTAAACCCAGTAAAAAGTTACTAAATTTCTGTATTATTGTGTGTATTTTTAAAATTTTATTATTATTTTAAAGATGTATTGATTTTTTTAGAGAGAGAGTGAATGAGGGCGAGCAGAGGGAGGGGCAGAGGGAGAGAATCTCAAGCGGACTCCCTGCTGAGCACAGAGCCCCACCCTGGCTCGATCTCATGACCCTGAGATCATGACCTGAGCTTAAACCAAGAGTCGGACGCTTAACCGGCTGAGCCACCCAAGCGCCCCATGGTGTGTATTCATAGAAACAAGAACAAGATATGTTGAGGAAAGAAATTTTCATTATGGGTTTTCATATCTGGTTTTCATTATGGGAATGACAATGTTGGGCGAATGAAAGATACAGCGGAGAGATACTCAATATATTGCAATGAAAACAACATTGATATTTATTAAGTTTTTATCAAGAGCCAGGAACTGTGCTAGGCACCCTGCAGGTATCATTTAATTTAATTTTCACATGAGACAGAAATTAACATTTCCATTTTTCAGAAGATTAGTGCAAGTGTAGGACAGAATTGTTTGCATCCATGACTATCTACCTTAATATCAGGACCTATTAGAATTATACAATCATGAAATATTGGAATTGAAAGAGATATTAAGGATGACTTAATGCAATCACCCATCTAGAACTTGCATCCATAAACAATAGCCACTAAGTGGCCCCTTAGGCTGTGCTTTAACATTTCAGGCTATAACATCAGGGTATATGGAACTATTGTTAAGCTTCCTTGATGTGAAACTGGATAGTTCTCCCTATAGTTTGAAGCAGGTCATTTTTTTTGCTTTTTTGTTTTATTATTATTTTTAAAATTTTTTATTGTTATGTTAATCACCATACATTACATCATTAGTTTTGGATGTAGTGTTCCATGATTCATTGTTTGTGCATAACACCCAGTGCTCCACACAGAATGTGCCCTCTTTAATACCCATCACCAGGCTAGCCCATGCCCCCACCCTCTCCCCTCTAGAACCCTCAGTTTGTTTTTCAGAGTCCATCGTCTCTCATGGTTTGTCTCCCCTTCCGATTTCCCCCCCTTCATTCTTCCCCTCTCAAGCAGGTCATTTTACCTTACTTTCTTGGAGATGTATAAAATCAGTCCAACACCTTTTAAATATAGCAATATGTTGAACATTTGGCAATAACTGTCATGTGCCACATGAATATTTTGGTTTTTGCTAATTAAATATCCTCAGTTATCTCAGCCATTCATCTAAAGACAAGATTTCTAAATAATTTTTCTGAAATTGTCCAGTTTTTTCTAAATCACATATAGTATTGTACCTCAAATTGAAAACACTATTCCAACTACGGCTTGAGTATTCAGAAAATGAATTTGCATTTTCTAGAATCTAGTTTTCTTTGCAGTGTAAATGAAATATCTATTTGCCTTTTTTTTTTTATTTTTTTATTTTTTTTTAAAGATTTTATTTATTTATTTGAGAGAGAGAGAGAGAATGAGAGATAGAAAGCATGAGAGGGAAGAGGGTCAGAGGGAGAAGCAGACTCCCTGCTGAGCAGGAAGCCCGATGCGGGACTCGATCCCGGGGCTCCGGGATCATGACCTGAGCCGAAGGCAGTCGCTCAACCGACTGAGCCACCCAGGCGCCCCTCTATTTGCCTTTTTTAAAAAGATCACATTGCTATTATTGAATTGAAACTAAAATTTCTAGTTGTATTTTGCATGTGTTCTAATAATCCATATCTCTACCATCCTAAAATTCTGTAGAGAGTACATGCAAAATACATGATAAGAAGACACTTAGTGTTTTTCTTCCAAAACCTTTCTCATATTTTGGGAATAAGAGTAGTTTTCTGAACTCCACCTCCACCATGAAGTCCAATTAACACAAACCATTCATAATCTTCTGCTTCTCTGGCCACAGAGGTAGAATACATGACCTAAATTTCAACCATTGTATCACTCCCCTGGGATTATTTGAATTATAAATGAAGGAAGACAGTTTTCACAGTTTGCACTCTTGGAGAAGTTGTTGGGGTATAGGTATGTTATGTTCTTACCTTGTGAGGTGGTAGGCCTGGGTGAAGGAAACTAGGATAAGCAGAGAAGCAGAATTCCAGATGGAATGATATTGGTAGCTGCCCAGTCCTTCAGGTATTTTGAGCTGGAATTCTAGTAAGGAAAATGATTCAGACCAAATTAACAACTTTTCACAGACTTATGAATACTGTGTTTATTACTTGTAGAAAACATGTTACTCTTTCTTATTTCCAATTGAATCAAAATTTGATCATTATGATATCTGATGCTATGGCATTAATATATACATACAGGATATCCCATAGGATATAGGATGATTATATACATATAGGAAAGAATCATTAGAAATAACAGCTGTTGAATCACCCTACTGTGCACCTGAAACTAATATTATGTTAACTGGAATTTGAATAAAAACTTAAAAAAAAAAAGAAATAACAGTAGTAACTTCCCTATTAACTGACTCACAGCATGTAAACTTGGTTTTTTCTATTAAAATTGGAAATATCTTAATTGGAAGTTTCTTGAATTTTCCTCTGGTCAACTGGAATCATTGGTTGTCCTAGAGTGATGGAAGAGATTCAAGAGATACCTACATTATGAATGTCCTTTGATGAGGGATAAAATAATGATCTCCATAAAATTATTCTCTCTCTCACACACATACGCACAGACATATGTACACACACACACACACACACACACACCCCACAAGTACACTGGTTAACCACATTGCTTTTGCAGAAAAGGAGTCTCATCATAAAGCCCATGTGGCTTGTAGCTGTTTTTTAAGCTTAGAACTCTTTGAGAGGATAATGGACCCTGGAAATCACTCCACAGTGACTGAGTTCATCCTCGCTGGGCTAAGAGAGAAACTGGAACTCCAGCTGCCCCTTTTCTTCCTCTTCCTAGGAATCTATGTGGTCACGGTGGTGGGGAACCTGGGCATGATCATGCCGATAGGGCTCAGCACTCACTTGCACACCTCCATGTACTACTTCCTCAGCAATTTGTCCTTCATTGATCTCTGTCATTCCACTGTCGTTACCCCAAGATGCTGGCAAACTTTGTGACACAGAAGAACATCATTCTCTACTCAGAATGCATGACACAGCTCTATTTCTTCCTCATTTTTGCTATTGCAGAATGTCACATGTTGGCTGCAATGGCTTGTGACCGCTATGTTACCATCTGTAGCCCCTTGCTTTACAAAATCATCATGTCTTCTCACGTCTGCTTCTGGCTCACAGTAAGAGTTTATATTTTGGGCATGATTAGATCTACAATCCACATGGGCTTTATGATGAGACTCCTTTTCTGCAAGAGCAATGTGGTTAACCATTATTTCTGTGATCTCTTCCCACTCTTGGAGCTATCCTGTTCCAGCATCTACATCAATGAATTGTTGGTTCTAGTCTTGAGTGCATTTAACATCCTGACTCCTGCTTTAACTATCCTTGCTTCCTACATCTTCATCTTCTCCAGCATCCTCCGCATCCACTCCACTGAGGGCAGGTCCAAAACCTTCAGCACCTGCAGCTCCCACATCTCAGCTGTTGCTGTCTTCTATGGATCTGCTGCATTCATGTACCTGCAGCCATCTTCTGTGAGCTCTATGGACCAAGGGAAAGTGTCCTCTGTGTTTTATACCATCATTGTGCCCATGTTGAACCCCCTGATCTACAACCTGCAGAATAAGGATGTCAAATTTGCTGTGAAGAAAATTCTGGAGAGTAGAAAATGTTCATGAATAGAATCAATATCATGATGTCATGTCAGAAACAGTTCTTTAATTTGCTAATATATGTAACATGTTAGGTTTATTGTTCAAATGTTTGGAAAGTCAATGACACTCCGCCATATAACACATCTCCTAAATTCTCCTCCAGGCCACTCCTTTGAACTACATTAGAGTGATTATATGTGGAGAAATACTAAGAAATTCAAAGACTCTTGAGTATGAAAGGAACTTTAGTTTTGTTTTTTAATGATGACACAAACAAGAAGAACAATGATAATGATGAAGATAATATTTGTAACATATGTTATTGAGAGTTTATGAAATATCAACTAGTGTGCCCAGCACTTTAAGTGAATAACCTTATTTAATATTTACAGTATTCCCTCAGGGAAAGACCTAGTATTATTCCCCTTTGAAAAATGAGGAAATTAAAAAAAAAAGAAAAAAGAAAAATGAGGAAATAGATGCTTATTTGGTTTGATTAATTGCCCTGGTTCCAAATATAATAAATGATCAGCCTAAAAAATTGATTCCAGGACCCACAATTTTATTCAAAGTGGTACTTTGGTCCCAGGTGACTGTGGATAGGTCTAAGACATCCTGAGAATTTCCTTCTATACATATGTCATCCCCAGTTCCCTATGTGACTGATGCTTTCCTATAATTTTAATGCTATTTTCACTTTTATTTCATTTGATACAATGAAAATAATCAAAATCTTTCAAAGCTGTACTGATCAAGGCCAAAAAAATAGCAAACATGGAGACTCATTGTAGAGTTTCATTATAGGTACTCATTAAAGAGTTTCAAGTTATTACACTTGAGGACAACATTTTTTATAAAAGCAGCCCAACGACACTGTCTTATCTTTATACCAGTGATGCTGCAGCTGTTTATGAAGTAACTGCTATGGAAGCCAAATATGCTGCTCTGCTGTGTGGTTTTCATGTGGTTCATGCTCTTTTGCCCATAATTGAGAAAGAGTTGCCATTTCATGTCAGTTTTTTCTTTGAAACATCTCTTCTTTCCTTTCATATTATGTTCTTCTGTTTTTGGGCCTTTAACATCTTGTAACTATGGATTTACATAATATTCTTGAACACTCAGCTGTCCTTTGTCTCTTCCCAATTCAAACCCTCCACCTCATTATTGCCAGGTCAATGCCCTTAGGATAGTGTGCTGTGTTATTCACCTGATATAACAAGTTGCAGTGTTTACCTATATTTTAAAATCTACGACAGAGAAATATATCTCTACCACCTTTGTATTCCATTATCCATTCATTCAATGATGTCAACCATTCATTTTCAAACAGTCCTCACCTCATAGTTTTTATTTGACTTAATTTTCATCAGTCCAAAAAAAAAGGAAGGGAAAAGATCTACACCTGAAGCTCCTGTCTTAGGCATGAGTCCTGGTCCAGGGCTCTGCCCAACAGACACAAGTGGCCTCACGCAGGACAAACAAAAAGAGTCCTGATGGGTAGACCCTTGAATACTGGAACTTCAGCTCCTATATAAAATACAGACTAAATGAAAGGTAATGGTCTCTTCAAGAAAGAGGGGAAAAACCTCTGGAGACCCAGAAAATCATGTCATATTTTGGGTAATATGGTAAAGTTACTAAAAGAGAGAAGTAGACAGAGGACAGTTCATGAATCACCTCCAGATCACTATATCACTCCTTATTTTTTGTTTTAATTTTTAAAAAGATTTTTATTTATTTATTTGAGAGAGAGAGGGAGAGCCAGGGAGAGAGGGAGCACAAGTGGCGGGGGGCGGGGGGAGGGAGGGCAGAGGGAGAGGGAGAAGCAGACTCCCCACTGAGCAGGGAGCCTGATGAGGGCTCCATCCCAGGACTCAGGGATCATGACCTGAGCTGAAGTCAGAAGCTTAACCAACTGAGCCATTCAGGAGGCCCATCACTCCTTATTTTAGTGAAGGGAGCTGCTAAGTGTTTTTTTAAGCAGGGAAGTGAAACCATTAGTTTTGTATGTTAGTAGAATCACACTTGAGTTGGTGTGGAAGATGGATGGAAAGATAGTAAGGCTGAATCAAGACCAGTCAGCAGCCATTTGATTGTACTAAGCAAGACACTGCATGCAGTGATAGTGGAGCTAGAAAGGAAGGAGACTCTCAAGAAATTCTTGAAAAGTGGATTGTTCAGACTTGGCTGAATTGAGGTGAGTTGAAGGTACAGGAGAGTAGGGGGATGAATGCACAATTCTCGTTTGGATTATTAGATAGGAGGATGGTAGAACTCTCAAGATGGAGCTCACTAACCCTAGGTAACAATTCATAGCAACACAATTGGAATATGTAAGTCTTGGTAACATTCAAACTTTCTGTCTCCTCGTTTCTCTTTCTTTATATATGTATTCTTTCCTGAATCAGTACATATATCCTCACAGAATGGAACCTGAGTATGAATCTCAATAATTTTCATTATTGTACAATCATTTATAGAAAGGTCTGTTCATACTCTTCCCATTTCTGACTTTAACCAAGTTCCAACTCTCTTCCCACTTGTTTTATTCAGCACACTGAGGAAGCGGTCTTAGTCTGTTCACCTGTAAGGTGGCTTTATCAGCACATAATATTCTCCCATAAAAATCCCAGAATCCGGCAGCCACTGCTATTCCAAAGCTAAAAGAAGCTTTGTGATGCATGGAATTGTGGGACTTTGTTTAAATCTGAAAGAATTATAGGGGGAGGGATTCACAACAGAGATCCTCTAACACCTTGTTCCTAAGGTGGTCCAAAGACCAGCCACATTGGAATAGCCTGAGAATTTGTGAAAAATGCATAATTTTAAGCCATACACTATATTTACTGTTTCAGAATCTGCATTTGAACAAGATTCTTGCGTTATTCTTGTACACATTAAAGTTTGAGAAGATTTTAACAAATATTGATATCTGACCTCAGACTTTAAAATTTTGATTTAATTGATATGGAGTGCACCCTGGGTATTGAGATTAAAAAGAAAACTTTTGATGTTTTGAAATGTGCATCTAAAATTGAGAAACAGTAATGTAACCCAACCTTAAACTCCTTTAAAGAGAATTGAACCTGATATATTTAGCCTTATTTTATAAAAGTTCCCCTCTCCTGTGAGCATCCAATTTACCTTGATTCAAATTGCTACACTTTCAAATATTCCTGTTTGTGAAAAAAATCTGTGAAAATATATAAGAAAGAAAAAGGAATACGAAACATAGATGCCTAATAAAATACTTTCTTTAAATGCACAATTTAGCAAGTGGAATTATTAATAACAAGGACCTCAAAAAAGCAAATATTACATCAATATTCTGAATTCTTGTCCCCTAACCTCAAAATTCATTTGTACATAGATTTGACTTTTGAATCAAGTAAGTATATTACCTACTTACGCATAAAAAAATTAAACATATTCTGTGCAAGGAAATAAGTGGTTTACTTCATTATTTTAAAATTTGTAACCCTATTCGGCATAAGATATCTTGTCAGTATGTGCCTTGATTCTCTGAATCCTGCTATTCACAGTGGGGACTATGAATAAACCAAAAGCACTGGCTAAGAGTTTGTAAGAAATGCATAGACCTGCTCAGACCTCAGACATGCCGGATCAGAATCTGCATTAAACAAAAAAATCCTCAGATGATCCTATGAACAAATCTTTATCACTAATTGGCAAATTCAGAAGTGAAAAAGAATCCCTCTGGAAGGACAAGTTAAACAACTGAACTGGGAAATGCTAACTGCAATTGTTTCTTTTCTCAAGAGCTTGTTCCCTGAGACAAGGAAATCCTCCAGAGCATTTGTCTTCACGTTATTTGGTGCCTGGCATGCCTACATCTGGGACCAACCTTCAGAGCACAGCAATCTGAACAGGGGCCTGTGGAGGTGAGGAGTTTACTACCCTGAAGCTGGAGAAACACAAACTGGAGACCTACAATTAGAGATGCTGGCCCATGACACAAGCCAGTTTTGAAGGTGGCTCTGAGACCAGTGGCTCTGCCTGCCCTCTCAGCACTAAAGGGGGTGCTGCATCCCTAGGACTCCCAGCACGAAGCATGAGCACATTCTCCTCTGAGCGCATGCTGTAAATACGATTTGGCATTGATGTTTCTAGGAAGAAGAAAGGTGAGTATGCTCATCTCACCCTTGTGATCTGAGACCTACTGAAGTCTGAAGTAATTACTTTGGAATTCAGGCAAAAATTCCTCAATATATTGACTGATTGATTGATTTATAAAATGCTTTTTGCAATCCTCTTAATACGTGCCAAACATTGTGCTATTGACTTGGGACACAAAGGAGAATAAGTTCGATTTGGTCCATCATCCGACTTATATGTAGTTCAAGTCTGAAAATGTGTTGTTTAGAAAAGAGTTTTCTGAGCATTTTGTTGAAAGGTCCAATCAATTACAAAGAATTGGAGAACATTTCCATAATTACTTCAGTATAAATGAGATTTGAAAAGAAAAATAATAGTTAACAGACAACAGAGAGACAAAGGGTTGGTGAAGCCATTTCATGTGAAAAAAAGTGGCAAATAAAAAGGTAGACAGCTGAGAAAATATGATATATTCCAGGAACTGAAAGAAGCCAAGTATTTTGTGGCAGAGGAAGAGGACACAAGAACTAAGGGTGGAGAGGGGCAAAAGAGTGTAGATTTTTGTACTTTATCCTAAATTCAGTTAAGGAAATCTTTTTTCCAGTGTCCCTAAATGTGGATCATCATCTGGCTTATGGTTGAGTATATTTTATCACTAACAATAAATAGCTCATTCCATTTCTAATGACTCAAATGTTAGAATATTTTTCCTTACATTTGTTAAAGGGTATATTCTTAAGTGTTTCAACCATATACACACAATGAACTCTTTTCCCATTTGCTTTTCTTAGGATATATAAAGATGCCTGCAAGTGATCCCATTACCTTCAAATATTTCCCAACTCTTGACAGCTACTGCATGCCCTCTATCTTGTCAATGCCCCTCCTCAAAAACAACATCCATAACTAATACAGAAGTACGGATAAAAGGGTAGCACAGAGCTTCCTAGCCTCATGCTAAACACTGAATATTTAATATTGATGTGGCTTAATGGGGTATGTGGATGAGACAGTTTGTGGCTGTTGGTGACCAGCTAAGAGACCCTGTAAGTCCTCAGCTCTCCCTACTACCCCAAGGGCTAAAAAACCAATATCTTAGCACCATTGTGATCATTTCATGACATCCTAATTCTATGGCACTTGAGTTGGGGGTGGGGAAGTTATGTTATAGATCTTATGTGGATTATTCATTATCATAATCTACCATTTTTATAAATGAAATAAAAATCTCCCATTCCCTTTTTAAAAAATAATTTTATTTATTTATTTGAGAGACAGAGAGCAAGCATGAGCAAGGGGTAGGATGGGGGGCAGGGCAGAGGGAGAGGGAGAAGCAGACTTCCCACTGAGCAGGGAGACCTAGGTGGGGTTCAATCCCAAGACCCCAGGATCATGTCCCAAGCTGAAGGCAGACGCATAACTAACTGAGCTACCCAGGCACTCCTCCCATCACCTTTTGTATCATCCACTATTCTATGGGCTTTATTGATTTAAGAAGAAATATGCCTATTTTATGTTTTCATAGGAATTACCTTCAAACCACATATCTTGTATGTGAAGAATTTTTTTTTAAACTGACATTAGAAGTTAACCTTATTTTCTCCAAAAAAATTTTTTTAAAAAGATTTTATTTATTTCTTTGACACAGAGAGACAGCGAGAGAGGGAACACAAGCAGGGGGAGTGGAAGAGGGAGAAGCAGGTTTCCTGCTGAGCAGGGAGCCCGATGCGGGGCTTGATCCCAGGACCCAGGGATCATGACCGAGCGGAGCAGAAGGTAGATGCTTAACGACTGAGCCACCCAGGCACGCCTCTTCAAAATTTTAACTTGTTTGTTTGGACTATTTTCAGTGTCTGGATTCATGGTCCTGGTAATCCTTTAGCTCAGTGTCTGGCATTTTGTTGTTTCTCAGTAATGTTTACTCAATTAAATAAAAAAAAGAGAAAGTCCTGAAACTCTCCATTTGAACCACGGGCTGACTTTAATTTCTTAACCCAATGATTTCCAAACAATCACCAGAATACCTTGATAGTTTTGTTTGTTTTCTTTTAATTTTATTTTTAGAAAGTTCAGTTCTGTAAATTATCTTACCCTCGGAAATTCTTTTTTTATATATTTATGTATAACATTTTTATTTATTTTTTAAATAATTTTATTTTATTATGTTATGTTAGTCACCATATAGTACAACACAGTTTTTGATGTAGTGTTCCATGATTTGTTGTTTGCATATAACACTCAGTTCTCCATGCAATACGTGCCCTCCTTAATACCCATCACTGGGCTAACCCATTCCCCACCCTTTAAAACCCTCAGTTTGTTTAATGCTGTTTGTAGTCACTAAATCATATTTTCTCAAGAGAATATTTTTACATGAAAAGTTTCACAACCTACTAGAAACTCAATAAAGACTGCCACATGAGCTGTATCTAAAATATGTTGAAGTAATAAATTCAAAAATACTTTCAGACACTGCTAAGAAAATAAAGGTCTAGGCAATTCCCACGAGAGATGTGGAATTATCCAAATTTTGAATTTCTATCATGACAGGACAAATACCAGTTCCTCTTTTTTTAATATGTAGTATTCACAGAAAGAGATTATATTTAAAAATTTTGAGTAATTACCCTCAGAAATTCTGATTCACAATGTCTAGGATAGGAATAGAAATTCTATATTAAACAAACAAACAAAATTTCTCCAGATGAAGTGAGAGAATTTTGGAAATTATGAACAGTTTTGAGAATATTTTTAAAGATCCAAAAGTGATTAAGAAAACATCAAAAATAGAATCCAACTACCAGATATCGGAATGAGATAGAAGGTGGTGGTCACCACTTTAACTTTTTAATAAAAAGTAATTCCGCCTGTAATATAGAAAGTTTGTTTAATGTTCAAAGTTGATAATTCTAGAAATAGCAATATGAACAAGTTATTTAGAGCTGTGGAGGTAACCTTTAGGAAAACCTTTATCAGGGTGCCTGGGTGGCTCAGGGTTAAGCATCTGCCTGTGGCTCAGGTCATGATCCCAAGGTCCTGGGATTGAGTCCCAGCTCCCTGCTTAGTGGGGAGTCTGCATCTCCCTCTCCCTCTGTTCCTCCCTCCCTGTTCATTCTCTCTCTCTCTCTCTCTCATACTATCTCTCTCTCTCAGATACATGAATAAAATCTTAAAAAAAGAACTTTATCAGAGCTATCCTGCAAAAATTAGGTCATCTCTCAGGAACAGGACTAATAGCACAGGAAGGGTGATTCAAGAACTTTTGCTTTTCATCATAATCATGTTTACATTTATCATTTTTTGTAAGTACTGTAATCTCCCTAGATAGCTTTGATCAATCATATTGAGAAATCTCTGAACACTCTGTGTTCAAATATAGTCTTCTACATCTGGCTGTAGAGCAACCAGCCACAGAACTCTTGTGTTACCCACACCTCGTTATTATTATTACCTGTGACACTTGCCTGTATGAAGTAACAAGGCATACTTGTGTCTGTGTCATGTTCATACTGAACAACTGAAGTATTGACCTTGACACAAAATTCCTCTGACTCGGACAAGTTGGATTCTAGAAAGAAAGGCATTTACTGACCCAATATGTGTACATCAAGTGAACACAGATATAAGGAGAGAGGGGTACAGAGCATGAAAGCTAGGACATTAAAACGTGCTTGAGTTTCTAGAGTGCAATAACCTATTGAGAATCAATAGCTTGGTTCTCCTCCAATATGAGACTAAACTGATATTTTCTATAAATCTATGAGATGATCAAAAGTAGCCAGATGATCCCATTAGGGCCCTATTGGTGTATTAATGTATTGACTATCTGTTTAGAAGTTACCAAAAATAGCCAAATGATCCCATTAGGACCCTATTGGTGTGTTAACATATTGATTATCTGTTTAGATGTTATTATCTGGGAAATGAAATATGTTGATCTATCCCTATATTTGGGAGGGCTATCTTTACACTATTTAGTCTTCTAATCCATGCATATGGTAAATTTCTCTCCTTATTAAGGTTTTCTCTCATTTCTCTCAAAATTATTTAAAAGTTTCAGTGTATAAACATTGCACACATTTTGTTAGATTTGATGCTAGGTATTTGATGCTTACCTGTTGCTATTTTATGTGATGCTACTTTAAAATAACTGTTTCATTTGTTGCCTCTTTAAAAAAATACATAGAAGTATTAAATAGATGGAAAATTATATGCACTGCAAACACTAGCCAAAAATAAATCTTATGATAATGTATTAATATCAGATAAAGCAGACTATAACCAGGACACATTACTAAATATAAAGGGGACCATTCCATAACAATACAGGTTTTAATTTAAGGCTTGAAGGGATAAATAGACAAATCAGAAACTTTGGTGGGAGGCACTGACACACTTTTCTCAATAACTATTGGAATAACAGACAAAATCACTATGCATATACAAAATCTAAACAACATTGTTGGTAAAGTGAACATAATTGAAATGATATACATCACAGGACCCTCAAAAACAAACTATATTTTAAGATGCATTGGGAATACTTATAAAAACTGATCTTATGGGGCACCTGGGTGGCTCAGTCCGTTAAGCATTGACTCTTGATTTTGGCTCAGGTCATGATCCCAGGGTCGTGAGATCAAGCCCTACCTTGGGCTTGGTGCTCAGCACTGAGTCTTCTTGAGATTCTCTCCCTTTCCCTCTGCTCCTGCCCCCACTCATGTGCTCTCTCTCTCTCTCTGAAATAAAAAAAAATCTTTTTTTAAAAAACTGATTTTATGCTTCAATATAAAGAATTCTAAGCAATTTGCAATAATTTAGATAATTCACAGTATGTTCATTGACCATAATGAAATTAAGACAAATATTTAAAATTAGGACTACCTAAAAACAAACAAAAAAACAAAAACCTAACTTCTGGAAAATTAACAATTCACTTTCACATAATCCATGGACAATTATAAAATGAAATAGAAATTATATTTTAAACTGAATGATACTGTAAATTTGATATATTAAAGCTTGTGAGATGCAGCTAAAGTGGGGCTTAAAGAGAAATATATAACTTATATATACATATCAGAAAAAAATTAAAGCTAGATAAAAAATAAAAGAAGATACTGTCTACTTCAAGAAGTTAGGAAAAGAACAGGAAATCATATGAAGAAATTAATAAAGAATAAAATAGTTATTAGAAATAATCTAAATAGAAAATAAACATATATTTCATAAAATCAATATAGCCAAATGTTGGTTTACTTAAATCAATTAATAAAATTGAAAATCTAGAATGAGAAATCAAGAAAAAAGAGGAGTACTATAATTTGCTGATTTTAGGAGTAAATAAGCAGAAATTTCTGCATAATCAAAAAATTTTTTAAAGATTTTTATTTATTTGACAGAGAGAGAAATAGAGAGAGAGAGAGGAGAGGAGCAAAGGGAGGGGGAGAAAGAATCTCAAGCAGACGCAGTGCTGAGTATGGATCCCCACATGAGACCCTGAAATCATGACCTGTGCCAAAATCAAGAGTAGGTCACTTAACTGACTGAGCCACCCAGGCAACCCCCAGAATATTTTTTAATGTTAAAGAAATCACCCTGAAAAATCTAATAACAGCACATGTGATCATTTTCAAAGTGGATGAATGTGTTGAAATTCCAATTTAGGAAAACTAAGAAGAAAGGTAAAATCTGTGGTATCTATTAAATAAATCCAATCCCTTGCTAAAAATCCTCACACAAAGAAAACCACTATTCTGGTTAACTACTCTGATGAATACCTACAAACTTTAAAGGTAAATTTTGTACAATTTATTTCAAAAAACACAATGTTTTTGAGATTTGTGTTATTGCATGCATTTGTGATTTTTTCCTTTTTAATGCTGAGTTATATTCCATTTTCTGTATGTATGTATGGATATATATATATGCATATATGTATGTATACATATGTATTTGCAACTGATTCATCTATTCATCAGTTAATGAACATACGTTTGAGTTGTTTCCAATTTGGAGTTGTTATGAATAAAACTGCCATGCACATTTTTGTACAAATTGTTGTGTATACAAATGTTTACATTTCTTTCAGATAAATGAATTGTTGGATTAAATAGATCTGTTTTAACTTGAATGTAATTTAATGGTTGGATTAAATGTCCATTTAAATCTATAAGAAATTGCTAACTTGTTCCCCAAAGTGGTTGAACAATATTAGTCCCCACACCAGTTTCATATAAGTCCAGTTGCTGCTCACCAGCATTTGGTATCACTAGGGTATTTGTGGCTGTTTGCTTTACCCACTCCAATATAGGTACATAGAGGTGTCTCATGTTTTAAATTTTCAATGTCCTTGGTGACTAAGGATATTGAGCATATTTTCATATACCCATTGATTATTCAAATACATTTTTGTGAGGTATCTATTCATATATTTTAAACTTTTAAAATGTGTTTGTATTTACATTAAGAATTACAAATATTATTTACATATTTTGGATAAAAGCCATATGTCAGATATAGACATTGCTTTGGGATTCCCTTTTCATTTTCTTAATGGTCTCTTTTAAAGGGCAGTTTTTAATTTTGATGAAGTATAATTTAACAGCTTTTATGGTTAGTTTTTTTGTTGTTTATTTCTTTTGTCTTTGTTATTATTCTTGTGTGTGCATGTATGTCCTTTATATAAAAAATCTTAAAGCACTCCATGATCTCAAAGATTTTTTTCAGTGCTTTCTTCTTGATGTTTTCTAGTTTGGCCTTTGTGCTCAGATCTGATTATAGGTTTATACTGGTGCAGAAGTGAGACAGGAATTTTTAGATATTCTATATTTTCTACATTTACATAAATTCAACTCTAATCCACTTGAAATTTTTACTTTGGTGCATGTAATGATAAAATCACCTGTTTGCCATTTAACTGAATAGGGGAGGATGATTGTAATTCTGTGTTTTCTAATTTATGCCTCTGCTTTGTAGAAAAGATGAAGGGCAGAGAAAGAAGGATTGAGATATTAAAATTTCTGTTTCAAAAGAAAATTTCTGTTTCTGTAATTTGAAGTGTGTAGTTTATAAAACTTATTTTCCAAATGATAAACTGTTAATAGGTAAGAACTCCAGAGTAACGGATTATGCTCACTCTGTGATTGATAAATCCCTCCCAATTTATTACAAGGTCGGTAATATTGTTATTTCTCTTTTACAGATTTAGAAGCCAAGACACAAAGAGATTGTTTGACTTGTCAAAGTCAAACTGTGTTAGCTAGTAACTACATGGTAGTATATAAGTCTTGAATTTAAGGTCTGCCATTTAACCATTACTCATACTGTTTTTTCCAGCAAAGGCAGAAGTACTTGCTTGGTCTAGGACCACGAACCCACTAACTGTGGACCAATCCAGGTGAGCCAAACTGTGGTACCACAATAGTTGTAGGTGTTTCATCTTACTAATAATGAAACAGCTGAAGATTTTATATGGAAATTCAGATTTCCTGATAATTATTTTTAAATTGAAAAGTATGAAGCCCAGTGATGGGTATTAAGGAGGGCACGTGTTGCAATGAGCACTGGGTGTTACACGCAAACAATGGATCGTGGAACACTACATCAAAAACTAATGAAGTACTGTATGGTGACTAACATAACATAATAAAAAACTAAATAAAAACCCAATTATAATATCTAACAGTATTTTAAAATATAAAAACAAAGTTGAAAATAGGCAAATAAGAGCTAAAGAAAGTAAGGTAGTATGTTAGTCATGGTCCTTAAAAGAAACAGAACCGTGTGTGTGTGTGTGTGTGTGTGTGTGTGTGTGTGTGTGTGTGTGTGTGTGTGTGTAAAATAAAATAAAATAAAATAATAAAATGGGAATGTCTGAAAATAAGGTCTCTGTCCACTCCTACTAGAAGTTAATTGCAGGCTATTGCCCTTAGGTATCATGTGCTCCCAAGTTGTCATGAAGCCAGTGTGACTCATTTACATTGGCATCTCTAAATTTTTAAGTTTCTGAGTCTCCACTTAGAAATATTGGCTTGATGATCATTGATATATTCAAAATAGGAAAACAGACACTTAAGTTTTCAGTGATTAGAGACATAGCTATTCTTTTAAAAAGGTTTTATTTATTTATTTGAGAGAGAGCACAAGCAGGGGGAATGGCAGGCAGACTGAAAGGGAGAAGCAGGCTCCCCACAAAGGAGGGAGCCCGACTTGGGGCTCTATCCCAGAACCCAGGGATCATGACCTGAACTGAAGGCAGAAGTTTAACCGATTGAGCCACCCACAAGCCCCAAAACATAGCTATTTTTGTATGAAATGCACATTATATTTGGAAATAAGGCTTAATAAACATTAAATCACAATGAACTCTACTTAACATAAATTGATCCAGAATTAAATGACCCTACAGTCCAAGAGAATATCTAAACCATGAGTCATCTACATGGGGCACCCTACTCTAAATAGAGAAGAATAATGAAGTTTTTCCAACAACCATGGTTTTTTCTCTCCCCTTCAGAAACTACTCAGAGGAAAATGGCAACAGGAAATCATTCCACAGTGACTGAGTTCATCCTCGCTGGGCTAACAGAGAAACCAGAACTCCAGCTGCCCCTTTTCTTCCTCTTCCTAGGAATCTATGTGGTCACGGTGGTGGGGAACTTGGGAATGATCATGCTGATAGGGCTCAGCACTCACCGGCACACCCCCATGTACTACTTCCTCAGTGGATTGTCCTTCATTGATCTCTGCCATTCCACTGTTATTACCCCCAAAATGCTGGTGAACTTTGTGACAGAGATGAATGTCATCTCCTACCCTGAATGCATGACTCAGCTCTATTTCTTCCTTGTTTTTGCTATTGCAGAGTGTTACATGTTGGCTGCAATGGCTTATGACCGCCATGTTGCCATCTGTAGCCCCTTGCTTTACAGTGTCATCATGTCCCATCAGGCTTGTTTCTCCCTGATTTTGGGAGTGTACATTATAGCCCTGGTTTGTGCATCTGTTCACACAGGCTGCATGTTTAGGGTTCATTTCTGCAAATTTGATGTGATCAACCATTATTTCTGTGATCTTCTTTCCCTCTTAAAACTCTCCTGTTCTAATACCCATGTCAATGAATTCCTGATTCTAGTCTTTAGTGTAATTAATATCCTTGCCCCTAGCCTGATGATCCTTAGCTCCTACATCTTCATCCTCTCCAGCATCCTCTACATCCACTCCACTGAGGGCAGGTCCAAAGCCTTCGGCACCTGCACCTCCCACATCTCAGCTGTTGCTGTCTTCTATGGATCTGCTGCATTCATGTACCTGCAGCCATCATCTGTGAGCTCCATGGACCAAGGGAAAGTGTCCTCTGTGTTTTATACCATCATTGTGCCCATGCTGAACCCCCTGATCTATAGCCTGCGGAATAAGGATGTCAAATTTGCCCTGAGGAAAATGTTAGAGAAAAGAAAATTCTTGTGATTAGAAATAACATGAGGATCTTTTATTAGTCTAAGTCATTGTCTCTTACATTGTATGGATTGATATGTTTAATTTTAGTCCATTTGTCAATATACACCCTCATTTACTGGGATTCTATTGACATTATTTCTTACTCCTATTGCCTTTTGATGTCACTGCTTTCTGGGTTTTTCTCTCATGGGTATCTCTGAGACACTGAGTATAAGTACTAAGGATGATCTGGATATATGGACCCACTCACTAATGCCATTACCATCACCCCTTCCCCTTGTCCTTTGTACAACTGATAAAAACTCAGTTCTTGGAGCACCTGGGTGGCTCAGCCGTTAAGCATCTGCCTTTGGCTTAGGTCATGATCCCAGGGTCCTGGGATCGAGCCCCGCATGGGTTCCCTGATCTGTGGGAAGCCTGCTTCTCCCTCTCCCACTCCCTCTCTCTCTGTGTCCCTCTCTGTCAAATAAATAAATAAAATCTTAAAAAAACTCAGTTCTCAACCATAATGAAAGTTATCTTCTAGCAGTAGTTAGCAATCTCCTTTTTTCTGTGTAAAGACAATAAAAATCATAGTAATATAATTATGTAATCTTTAGCTTTTGCACCTCTGTTTTTAGCTTTTGCATCTCTAGTCTGGGAAAGCCTCTTTCCCATCATATCCTACCCCATACCCTCCTTTTCTGAATTATTTCCTCTATTTCATACCTAAGAAACCTAATCAGAACTTTGAAATCTGAGTTACAGAACCATGAGTGTTGTTCGTGCCCAATCCAATATCTTCCTGCTTTGCCATCTATCATTCCAGTTTGTAATGGTCTGTTTATTGTCCAAGTCCACACTAGCCTGTAAGCTCCATCAAGGGAGACCCCTGGTCACAGCCATATCTCCAAATAGCAGAATGTCTGCTACCTAGTAGGCCCTTGATAATTTTCTTTGTAATTACTTTCCCTCCATAAAATATTTATATGAAAACCAGCATTTATCAAATGCGGTCTTCACCCATTAAACCCTTAAAGTGATATATATGGCTTTCTGGGTTTTAGTTCAAATCAATTAAGTGTAACTTTGGAGAATTCTTTAAGGATATTTAAGATAACTTATAGCATCCTTTGTTGTTTCTACACAAGGATTAAGAAACACTAGTCCTGAGTTTGTTCTGTTGTAAATCACAGCACAGATATGGTAACTTGTTAATATCTGATTTTTTAAGTCATTAAGTCCTGTCAACATCCAAGAAGTCCCTGAGTAAATATTTAAATATAAAGCCTTGGTTACTGCCTCCAGCAGATACATTTTACTCTTCTTTAAAATTTAAGTTCAGTTAGCTAAATTGCACATAATGAAAAAATAAAAAAAAATAGTTACCTGGGTGCCCTTCGCACAGGACAGTTAATCTGTTGTTATGTGCATGGTGGGAGAAACCTCTCTTAGTTTGGGAAACATGATGCTGGACCAAATAAATGGTGATCCTGTCTTTCTTTAAAATGTTGATAGTTTGTTGATGATGGATTTTTTTTGCACCAATTTTGATTTTTTAAAAAAATATTGCTTTAAAATCTTATCTGATTACTGAATTTTTGGGTGCCCCTTACATTGTGCACCTGTGGAAAATTTTGCATTCATCTCAGCCTGATCCCGGTCCTGAATAAATCCTCAAATTTGGGAAAAAAAAATAATAAATTCAATTAGCCAATGTATAGTACATCATTAGTTTCAGATGTAGTGTTCAATAATTTATCAGTTGCATATAACACTCTTTTTTAACTTTTGTTTTTTGATTTTCCCCCTTTTATTTTTATTATTATTATTTTTTATTTGAGACATACATTACATTAGTTTCAGGTGTACAACATAGTGATCTGACAACTCTATACATTATGGTATGCTTACCACAAGTGTAACTACCATCTCTCACCATACAAAACTAATGCAGTACAATTGACCATATTCCCTGTAGTGTACCTTTCATTCCTGTGACTTATTCCATAACTGGAGACCTGTACCTCCCTCACCTTCACTCATTTTTCCCATCCCCCACCTCCTCCCTCTGGCAACTATCAATTTGTTCTCTGTATTTATGGGTCTGGTTCTGCTTTTTTTGTTTTCTCATTTGTTTTGTTTTTTTAAGATTCCACATGTAAGTGAAATCATATAGTATTTATTTTTCTCTGACTCATTTCACTTAGCATAATATACTCCAGATCTATCTATGTTGTCTCAAATGGCAAGATCTCATCCTTTTTTATGGCTGAGTAATATTCCTGTGTGTGTGTGTGTGTGTGTGTGTGTGTGTGTGTGTGTGTGTGTGTGTGTCCACCTAACTTTGCATTTGAGCCCAGACCAGGCATGCTCAGAGGCCTCCTCTGACCTTCAACTTTCCTCCTAGGCCCCTTAACTTACATTTTCTTTTTTTTAAATATTTATTTGAGAGAGAAAGAGAGATCATGGGGGCAGGAGGGGCAGAGGGAGAGGGAGAGAGAACATGAAGCAGACTCCATGCTGAACATGGAGCCCAAAAGCAGGGCTTGATCCCATGACCCTGAGATCATGACCTCATGATCCAAAACCAAGGATCAGATGCCCAACCGACTGAGCTATCCAAACACCCCTCTCTTTTATTTTCTAAGCTCATACAACAAACATGTGGTGAAGTTAGGGCAAAATCATAAGATTTCTGGTTTTTTATATTCATTATTTCTGCCATATAACTAATTTTTTGCCCAGTCAGAATTATGTTCTCTTTTGCTATATGTTACCATCCTAACTGCTACACCTCTAGAGTTCTTTAATTTTCTAAGGTTAAATGCACAAGTCCTTGTGCATGATAGTCTATATGTAAGCTAGAAAGTGAGAGAGGTAAAGAGGTAAGCTTCAGAAGAAACAGAGAACCTCCTTTAGAAAATGATCCATAATTTGAGTGAGCAATAGGCTCCCAACAATCCCTGGAAGAATCTGGAACAATCCTGGAAGAAGAGATGCAGAGACACTTTATCTTATTGGATGGGCAACCTCAGAGTTAGCTGGGTGTGAATGACACTCTTGCACATAAACCACAAAACCACTGCACTCATGATCAATGAGACACTGAGAATCTCAAAGTCATCTGTTCACAGACTCAAGTGATCATTATCACTGAGCTTCCTTCAACCACCAACATTCTCCAGCTAGTATTTTGCTATCTATGTAGCCACTTATTTTGTGTTCCATCCCAATGTTAGTAAAATCTCCTATCCAGTGACATCCAAACAACCAAATATAAATGCTCATTTCAAAGGTCTTCTCCTGCTCAGACTCCAAGACATGACCTTGGGGAAATTACCCTTTACTTCTCTGCTCAAACCTTCTCTTTGGCTATGTCATCCTCCTCCATATCACCCCACAGTGGAACTCTTAATCATTCTCTCAGCCATATCTTTTTTTTTTTGAACTATTTGAAAAGGGGGCATAAAAGTGAAATGGGATGAGGAATCTGAAGTGCCAATTTATGGGGTAAAAGTGTATAGTCAGAGAATATCACAAACCATGTAAAAACCATGCTTCTTGCTCATCTCCCTTACTTGGGTTTCCAGATGGAATTTACAACAAATAAAAATCCTCTGACCTACCATAATTCATTATCCAGATTTGGTGACATCCTGAAATCTCTTCAGTTTTAGGTTGTTTTTTAATATTCCTTTTTTTATTAAGAATATGTGATACTTAGGTAATCTTGGAGTTTGCTTTATTTTTTATGTGTATCTACAGCATATTGTAGAAAGCAGGCATGAATTTATTCCATATGTTTGGCACCAAGATATTGAGAATTCCAGTCTTAGCATTACCAAGTTAATGGCTTGGTAAGCCAGATATATTCAGTGTTACAAGACGAACACTACTATCTTCATATCCACTGAATTTTGCATTTGGGCCCAGACTAATTATGCTCACAGGCCTCTTCTTTAAGGGTCTCATCCATTTTCAATAGAAGAACCATTTGTAAAGCTTTATTGTATCTTCTCAGATATATTTGAAAGATGAACAACATAATAAAATCAAAGAATCTCAAAGTTATAAAGGACATTAAGGGTGTATGTAGGATAATCTTGCGTTCAAATTAGTGATACAAGATCATCAGAGCCCTGCAAGAATGTCATCTTACTCATACTTAAACTCTTATAGTGATAGAAACCCAATCTTTCACAGGCATCTTATCTCATTAATTTCTTTTTCTATACTGAAATAAAATCTAACTTTTTATTAGTTCCATTCTTTTTTACTGGTTATCCACCATGAAAAAGCACATAAAAATTCAGTATAGCAGCTCCTCAAGAATTTGGAAACACGTGCCATATTCCTGCTTTTCTAATCAAAATGTCTCAGGAGATTTCACAGCAGAACAATTTAAGGCTTTGGCCTGGAATCAGACCTGGGATTTAACCTCAGCTTAGTCACTTTCTAGCTATGTGATCAAGTTCTAAAATTACTGGTGCTTTTATTCCTCTCCTACTTAATAAGGTTGTGTTGAGAATTAAATTTAAACATATAAGAACATAAAAATAAATTAGCATAGTACCTGGCAAATGCTCAATCCATATTACTGTCATTTTTTTATTTAAATTTTTTATTGTTATGTTAATCACCATACATTACATCATTAGTTTTTTTTAATTTTTTATTGTTATGTTGATCACCATACATTACATCATTAGTTTTTGAAGTAGTGTTACATGATTCATTGTTTGTGCATAACACCCAGTGCTCCACGCAGAATGTGCCCTCTTTAATACCCATCACCAGGCTAACCCATCCCCCCACCCCCTCCCCTCTAGAACCCTCAGTTTGTTTTTCAGAGTCCACCATCTCTCATGGTTCGTCTCCCGCTCCGACTTACTCCCCGTCATTCTTCCCCTCCTGCTATCTTCTTCTTCTTTTTTTTTCTTAACATATATTGCATTCTTTGTTTCAGAAGTACAGATCTGTGATTCAACAGTCTTGCACAATTCACAGCGCACACCACAGCACATTCCCTCCCCAATGTCTATCACCCAGCCACCTCATCCCTCCCACCCCCCACCACTCCAGCAACCCTCAGTTTGTTTCCTGAGATTAAGAATTCCTCATATCAGTGAGGTCATATGATACATGTCTTTCTCTGATGGACTTATTTCACTCAGCATAACACCCTCCAGTTCCACCCACGCCGTTGCAAATGGCAAGATCTCATTCCTTTTGATGGTTGCATAATATTCCATTGTGTATATATACCACTTCTTCTTTATCCATTCATCTGTCGATGGACATCTTGCCTCTTTCCACAGTGTGGCTATTGTGGCCATTGCTGCTACAAACATTGGGGTGCACGTACCCCTTCGGATCCCTACATTTGTATCTTTGGGGTAAATACCTGGTAGTGCAATTGCTGGATCGTATGTTAACTCTATTTTCAACTTTTTGAGGAACCTCCATACTGTTTTCCAGAGTGGTTGCACCAGCTTGCATTCCCACCAACAGTGTAGGAGGGTTCCCCTTTTTCTGCATCCCCGCCAACATCTGTCGTTTCCTGACTCGTTAATTTTAGCCATTCTGACTGGTGTGAGGTGGTATCTCATTGAGGTTTTGATTTGGATTTCCCTGATGCCGAGCGATGTTGAGCACTTTTTCACGCGTCTGTTGGCCATTTGATGCCTTCTTTGGAAAAATGTCTGTTCATGTCTTCTGCCCATTTCTTGATTGGATTATTTGTTCTTTGGGTCTTCAGTTTGATAAGTTTTTTATAAATTTTGGATACTAACCCTTTATCTGATACATCATTTGCAAATATTTTCTCCCATTCTGTCGGCTGTCTTTTGGTTTTGTGGACTGTTTCTTTTGCTGTGCAAAAGCTTTTTATCTTGATAAGATCCCAACAGTTCATTTTTGCCCTTGCTTCCCTTGCCTTTGGCGATGTTTCTAGGAAGAAGTTGCTGCGGCTGAGGTCGAAGAGGTTGCTGCCTGTGTTCTCCTTTAGGATTTTGATGGACTCCTGTCTCACATTGAGGTTTTTCAACCATTTGGAGTCTATCTTTGTGTGTGGTGTAAGGAAATGGTCCAGTTTCATTCTTCTGCATGTGGCTGTCCAATTTTCCCAACACCATTTGTTGAAGAGACTGTCTTTTTGCCATTGGACATTCTTTCCTGCTTTGTCAAAGATGAGTTGACCATAGAGTTGGGGGTCCATTTCTGGGCTCTCTATGTGTCTGTTTTTGTGCCAGTACCATATTGTCTTGATGAGGACAGCTTTGTCATAGAGCTGGAAGTCCGGAATTGTGATGCCACCAGCTTTGCTTTTCTTTTTCAACATTCCTCTGGCTATTCGGGGTCTTCTCTGGTTCCATACAAATATTAGGATTATTTGTTCCATTTCTGGAAAAAAGTGGATGGTATTTTGATGGGAATTGCATTGGATGTGTAGATTGCCCTAGGTAGCATTGACATCTTCACAATGTTTGTTCTTCCAGTCCATGAGCATGGAACGTTTCTCCATTTCTTTGTGTCTTCTTCAATTTCTTTCATGAGTCTTTTATAGTTTTCTGAGTACAGATCCTTTGCCTCTTTGGTTAAATTTATTCCTAGGTATCTTATGGTTTGGGGTGCAATTGTAAATGGGATCGACTCCTTGATTTGTCTCTCTTCTGTCTTGTTGTTCGTATATAGGAATGCCACTGATTTCTGTGCATTGATTTTATATCCTGCTACTTTACCGAATTCCTGTATGCGTTCTAGCAGTTTTGGGGTGGAGTCTTTTGGGTTTTCCACATACAGTATCATATTATCTGCAAAGAGTGAGAGTTTGACTTCCTCTTTGTTGATTTGGATGCCTTTGATTTCTTTTTGTTGTCTGATTGCTGTGGCTAGGACTTCTAATACTATGTTGAATAGCAGTGGTGAGAGTGGACATCCCTGCCGCGTTCCTGACCTTAGGGGAAAAGCTCTCAGCTTTTCCCCGTTGAGAATGATATTCGCTGTAGGTTTTTCATAGATGGCTTTTATGATATTGAGGTAGGTACCCTCTATCCCTATACTCTGAAGAGTTTTGATCAAGAAAGGATGTTGTACTTTGTCAAATGCTTTTTCTGCATCTCTTGAGAGGATCATATGATTCTTGTTCTTTCTTTTGTTAATGTATTGTATCATGTTGGTTGATTTGCGGATGTTGAACCAACCTTGCAGCCCAGGGATAAATCCCACTTGGTCGTGGTGAATAATCCTTTTAATGTACTGTTGGATCCTGTTGGTTAGTATTTTGGTGAGAATTTTTGCATCCATGTTCATCAAGGATATTGGTCTGTAATTCTCCTTTCTGATGGGGTCTTTGTCTGGTTTTGGGATCAAGGTAATGCTGGCCTCATAAAATGAGTTTGGAAGTTTTCCTTCCATTTCTATTGTTTGGAACAGTTTCAGGAGAATAGGTATTAATTCTTCTTGAAATGTCTGATAGAATTCCCCTGGGAAACCATCTGGCCCTGGGCTTTTGTTTCTTGGGAGGTTTTTGATGACTGCTTCAATTTCCTTAGTGGTTACAGGTCTGTTCAGGTTTTCTAGTTCTTCCTGGTTCAATTTTGGTAGTTGATACATCTCTAGGAATGCACCCATTTCTTCCAGGTTATCTAATTTGCTGGCATAGAGTTGCTCATAATATATTCTTATAATTGTTTGTATTTCTTTGGGGTTGGTTGTGATCTCTCCTCTTTCATTCATGATTTTGTTGATTTGGGTCCTTTCTCTTTTCTTTTGGATAAGTCTGGCCAGGGGTTTATCAATCTTGTTAATTCTTTCAAAGAACCAGCTCCTAGTTTCGTTGATCTGTTCTACTGTTCTTTTGGTTTGTATTTCATTGATTTCTGCTCTGCTCTTGATTATTTCTCTTCTCCTGTTGGGTTTAGGCTTTAGTTGCTGTTCTTTCTTTAGCTCCTTTAGGTGTAGGGTTAGGTTGTGTATTTGAGACCTTTCTTGTTTCTTGAGAAAGGCTTGTATTGCTATATACTTTCCTCTCAGGACTGCCTTTGCTGTATCCCAAAGATTTTGAACAGTTGTGTTTTCATTTTCATTGGTTTCCATGATTTTTTAAATTCTTCTTTAATTTCCTGGTCCACCCATTCATTCTTCAGTAGGATGCTCTTTAGCCTCCATGTATTTGAGTTCTTTCCGACTTTCCTCTTGTGACTGAGTTCTAGTTTCAAAGCATTGTGGTCCGAGAATATGCAGGGAATGATCCCAATCTTCTGGTACCAGTTGAGACCCGATTTGTGACCTAGGATGTGATCAATTCTGGAGAATGTTCCATGGGCACTAGAGAAGAATGTGTATTCCGTTGCTTTTGAATGAAATGTTCTGAATATGTTTGTGAAGTCCACTTGGTCCAGTGTGTCATTGAAAGTCTTTATTTCCTTGTTGATCTTTTGCTTAGATCATCTGTCCATTTCAGTCAGGGGGGTGTTAAAGTCCCCCACTATTATTGTCTTTTTGTCAATGTGTTTCTTCGCTTTTGTTATTAATTGCCTTATATAATTGGCTGCTCCCATGTGAGGGGCATAGATATTTATAATTGTTAGAACTTCTTGTTGGATAGACCCTTTAAGCAGGATATAGTGTCCTTCTTCATCTCTTATTACAGTCTTTGTTTTAAAATCTAATTTGTCTAATAAAAGGATTGCCACCCCAGCTTTCTTTTGGTGTCCATTAGCATGGTAAATGGTTTTCCAACCCCTCACTTTCAATCTGGGGGTGTCTTTGGGTCTAAAATGAGTCTCTTGCAGACAGCACATTATTGGGTCTTGTTTTTTAATCCAGTCTGATAGCCTGTGTCTTTTGATTGGGGCATTGAGCCCATTTACATTCAGGTTAACTATTGAAAGATATGAATTTAATGCCACTGTATTGCCTGTAAGGTGACTGTTAGTGTATATTGTCTGTGTTCCTTTCTGGTCTATGCTGCTTTAGGCTCTCTCTTTGCTTAGAGGACCCCTTTCAATATTTCTTGGAGGGCTCGTTTTGCCTTTGCAAATTCCTTTAGTTTTTGTTTGTCCTGGAAGGTTTTTACTCTCTTTCTATTTTCAATGACAGCCTAGCTGGATATAGTATTCTTGGCTGCATATTTTTCTCGTTTACTGCTCTGAAGATATCTTGCCAGTCCTTTCTGGCCTGCCAGGTCTCTGTGGATAGGTTTGTTGCCAATCTAATATTTCTACCATTATAGGTTACACATCTCTTCTCCCGAGCTGCTTTCAGCATTTTCTCTTTGTCTCCGAGACTCGTAAGTTTTACCATTAGATGTCGGGGTGCTGTCTATTTTTATTGATTTTGAGAGGGTTTCTCTGTGCCTCCTGGATTTTGATGCCTGTGTCCTTCCTCACATTAGGGAAGTTCCCTTGCTATAATTTGCTCCAATATACCTTCTGCCCCTCTCTCTCTTTCTTCTCCCCTGGAATCCCAATTATTCTAATGTTGTTTCGTGTTATCGTATCGTTTATGTCTCAAATTCTGCCCTCGTGATCCAGCAGTTGTTTATCTCTCCTTTTCTCAGCTTCTTTATTTTCCATCATTTGGTCTTCTATATCGCTGATTCTCTCTTCTGCGTCATTTATCCTAGTATTTAGCGCCCCCATCTTTGATTGCACCTCATTAATAGCCTTTTTGATTTCGACTTGGTTAGATTTTAGTTCTTTTATTTCTCTAGGAAGGGTTTCTCTAGTAACTTCCACGCTTTTTTCAAGCCCAGCTAGTATCTTTAAAATCATGATTCTGAACTCTAGGTCTGACATCGTACTAATGTTCGTATTGAGTAGGTCCCTGGCAGGTACTACCTCTTGTTCTTTTTGATGAGGTGATTTTTTTTCGTCTTTTCATTTTGTCCAGAGGAGAATAGACGAATAAGGGAACAAAATGCTAACAGGTTAACAACGTCCCCAGAAAATATACTCTAAACTAATCAGAAAAGACCTGAAACTAGGGGAAAAGAAAGGCAAAGAAAGAAAAATGAAAGAGGAAAAAAAAGAAAAAGAAAAAGATAAAAACAAACAAAAACAGAACAAAACAAAAAAAAACAGAATATGATCAAATATGATTAGGCTAGTGCATAGATCAGTGCCACACACTAGATTTTGTATGTATTTTGGTCTGTTAGAAGAAATTGCCTCCTAAAATGTTAATGAAAGAAAGACTTATATATGTACAAAATATAGGTTGATACATTGAAGGGATGGAATATGAATGTACAGATGAAAATTATAAAAGATTTTAAAAAAGGAATTGATAAGGTGCTTGAAGAAAGAAAGAAGAGGATTAATAAAAAAAGAAAGAAAGAAAAAAAGGGAGAGAATGTGATCCGGCAGGAGACTAGAACAAAGCCATACATTAGAGATTTAGGGTATATTTTGATATGTTAGAAGAAACTGTATCTCAAAATTTTAAAGAGAGAACTTATATAGATATGTGCCAAAAATAAGGGTAACTACTATGAAGGGATAGAATATGACTCTAAAAATTAATAATAAAAATGTTTTTTTAAAAAGGTATTGATAAGGTGTTGATTGAAAAAGGGAAAAAGAAAAATTAAAAAAAAAACCAGTTAAATAAAATTAACTCTGAAAGACTAATGAATCATGGTAAAAAAGCCCTGGATTCTATGTGCAGTATTCCCCTAGCACAGGATTTCTCCTCTTCTCCTTGATCAGTAAACTTGGTCTTGGCTGGCTGTTCCTGCTGATCTTCTGGGGGAGGGGCCTGTTGCCGTGGTTCCCAAATGTCTTTGCCAGAGGCGGAATTGCCCCGCCCTTGTCGGCCCGGCCTAAGCAAGCTGCTCGGGTTTGCTCTCGGGAGCTTTTGTTCCCTGGGAGCTCTCCATACAGCTTTGGAGGATGAGAGTGAAAATGTCAGCCTTCCAATCTCCATCCCGGAGGAGCTGAGAACTCGGGGACCCGCTCCTCAGTGCGCCCCCAGAGAAAAGCAGTCAGTCACTCCCATCTCCCTGGTCTCTGGCCGCACTCCGTGCTCACCCAGCCTGTGACCGAGCATTTCTATCTCTGGCACCCAACTTGGTGTGGAGTCTCCAAACCCAGCAGATGCCTGCGGTGCGCTCCCATGCCTTTCCTCCCAGGGGAGGAAGGGGAGTGTCCCCGGCTCTGCCTCTTGTTGGGTCCCTGCTGGAGGAGCAGTGGCCCGACTGTGCCGTGGATCACAGTTTATGGCAACCCCGAGCTGAGATCCCGTGTCTCAGCTCCGTCTCTGCAGCCGGCTTCCCCGCTCCGATACCTGGGAGCTCTGCCGCACTCAGGCACCCCCGGTCTTTCTGTGACCCCAAGGGTCCTGAGACCACACTGTCCCGCGAGGGTTCCACCCCCCGCTTAGCCACTGGAGCGACGTCCCTCAGCCGAGCCGACTTCTAAAAGTTCCGATTTTGTGCTCCGCGGCTCTAGCACTTGCCAGAAGCGGCCGACGGAGGCCCCTGACCCCGCCGTCTATCCTCCCGAATATCGCCTCGGATTCACTTCTCCGCACGTCCTACCTTCCAGTAAGTGGTCGCTTTTCTGTTCAGAGAGTTGTTGCTACTCTCCTCTTTGATCTCCTGTTGAGTTCGTAGGTGTTCAGAATGGTTTGATCCCTATTCAGCTGAATTCCTGAGACCAGATGAAATCCAGGTCTCCTACTCCTCCGCCATCTTGCTCCCAAGAAAAAACCATATTACTGTTATTTTTATCAAACCATTTTCATCTGGGATGGTTTAAAGACACTACCAATTTATAAGCTTTCTTTAAATGTACTTAGTTTATTAATGCTGTTTTGGAAGGCGCAATTGCTAGAAAAAAAACATGTAAATAATAATTCCTTATTATTTACTATAACCTGTCCTCAACACTGATACTCATTTCAGATATCTACATAGTCCTATAAATGTTTACATACTTGAAAATAGGGTATTGCCATATTGCCACATGTAAAGACAGGCAAATATAGGAGGCAAAAAAATTACTTAGCCTGAAGCCTTGAAGTCAGTATTGGAGTCCATTCTCCAGGCAAGCGGACTTGGAAGGGATGAAGATATTTTTCATTTCAAAGTATCTATTATTATTTTGGGGGGGGTAAATGTGATGAACTTTAATCTAATTGCTCCCTCAGAGCTACCACTGACTGAATCATGAGGAATGCCCAAAGGGAGCTGGAGATGATCCAGAGAGAATGAGTGTGTTCAAGTCTTGATGGTATATGCTCTTGGCACCCTCTTTTTTAAACACCTAATCTCAGCTCCTGTGGCTGTGATATGCTGTATTCTTCCGGGAATCAGAGAACATGACTTGGTTATCTTGTTATCATATGGCAGAAAATTCCACCATGTTCCCTGTGAACACTGTGAGTGTTCAGATTTTTTCTCACCTGTCACTGACACCTTTGGTTTCTTATCCACTGAAGTGTTGGGATCCAATTGTTGGGAGCTGCTAGATTTTTAGTTCTTGAAGATGACTCTTACTTGAAAAAGACTTAGAAATCAAGAGGATCATGGACTCATTGCCTTAGAGATAGTACCTGGAAGGGCAAATTAATCATTGTGCCTTGTCACAGTCAAGGATCAGAGAACTCTGAGTCTTCACTGACTGAAGGAGGAAGGTTTCCAGGCTGACGCTATGATGAACCTTCTTCAAGGACAGAGTGTAATTAAGTCAGGAGTTCACACAGAGAATGTTCTAGTATGTCTAGAGTGAGTAACAAGAAACAAGCTGCTGGTAAACACAGATGACTTTTTTTTCAGAATGTCACTGCCTCTTTGGAGTCTTCATTTTTCTCTGCATCTAGCACTGTAACTACATGTTGGTTTGCAGTTATTTTCTTTCTATCTCTTTCTTTGCTTAAGTTAACAGCTTTATTAAAGTATAACAAACATTCAAAATACATCATAAATATATAGTCTGGTATGTTTGTTTTTACACAAATATTCTCTTCCTCTCTCTTCAATGTGAGAGTCCTCTGTCCACAAATTGGAATTTGTCTCCAAATTTTTATTGCTCATACTGCTGCCACATAATTACAGAATTGCCTTGGGGCAGGACTGGAAGAAGAAAAAAAAAAAAAAACCGGGGATTTCCTCACACTCTTTGATCATGGAAGCACCTTTTATCAGGTTCTCCAGTCAAAAAGATGGGTTATCTATTGGAATTTCTGCATCTAGAGCAGCCACCACACAATTCTGTAATTGTGACCCCCCCCTTCTAAGCTCAAAAGCACAAGAGAAAAGAGGAAAAAGTAGAAACACATCTGTATGGGCTTCTCCAGGTTTTCTCTCCCTTTCACAGTCTGCTTCCTCTGTTTATTTTCCAGAGTTTTTAGGTAAATGCATTTTGTATTTTATCCAGGGTGGGTTTTTTTTCTAAGTTTTATTTATTTAAGTAATCTCCACATCCAACATGGGGCTTGAACTCACAATCCTGAGATCAAGAGTCTCATGGTCTTCCAACTGAGTGAGTCAGGCGCACCTCCAGAGTTTTTGTTTTATTTTTAACTTTTTAAAGATTTGTTTATTTATTTGAGAGAGGGCGGGGAGAGAGAGAGCAAGCAGGATAGGGGCAGGGGGAGACTGCAGTCAAGCAGACTCCCCGCCCTGAGTGCAGAGCCTGATGTGGAGCTCAATCCCAGGACCCTGAGATCATGACCTGAGCTGAAATCAAGAGAGGGCTGCTTAACCAACTGAGCCACCCAGATGCCTCACTTCCACAGTTTTTAATTATAATCTGTGGGTAAGAGAATACAGTGAACTTAACTTGGTCAAAACTAAAGTTTGCAGGATATAGTCAAGAATTTTTATTCTTTATCTTTTTATGTAGAAATGCCTTTACATAAGGTTGATTATTGACTGTTCAAGCATGAAACCAACACATCCATCAGAGAGTTTCTCAGTTTTACATCAGTTTTCACACTTTGGACACCTATGTTCTTCTGTGAAGTCCAACATCTGACAAAGATGAGGAATCTCTCAGTAGTGGCTGAACTTATCCTGCTGGGCATCCCACACACCGAGGACCTGGAGAGCATGCTCTTCGTCTTGTCTTTGGGCTTCTACATCTTCACTCTTATGGGGAACCTGCTCATCCTCCTGGCGATTGTCTCCTCCACTCAGCTCCACACTCCCATGTACTTCTTCCTGTGCCAACTGTCAGTGTGTGACATACTTTTCCCTTCTGTGAGTCCCTCCAAGATGCTCTTCTACCTCTCAGGGAACAGCCGGGTCATCTCCTACGCAGGCTGTATGTCCCAGCTCTTCTTCTACCATTTCCTGGGCTGTATGGAGTGCTTCCTGTACACAGTGATGGCCTATGACCGCTTTGTCGCCATCTGTTACCCTCTGCGCTACACGGTGACCATGAGCCACAGAGTGTGTGCCATCCTGGCCGTGGGGACTTCCTTTTTTGGTTGCATTCAGGCCACCTTTCTAACTGCTCTCACTTTCCAGTTGCCCTACTGTGGCCCCAACGAGGTGGACTATTTCTTCTGTGATATCCCGGTGATGCTGAAGCTGGCTTGTGCTGCTACCTTAACCGTGGAGTTGGTGGGGTTCATCAGTGTGGGCCTCATGCCCCTCAGTTGCTTCCTTCTTATCCTCACCTCCTACAGCTGCATTGTGTGTTCCATCCTGCAGATCCAGTCTACTGAAGGCAGATGCCGTGCCTTCTCCACCTGCAGTGCCCACCTCACTGCCATCTTGCTTTTCTACATGCCAGTGGTCCTCATCTACCTGCAGCCCACCCCCAATCCCTGGCTCAATGCACCTGTCCAGATCCTGAACAACCTGGTCACCCCCATGCTGAACCCCTTGATCTACAGCCTCAGGAATAAAGAAGTAAAATATTCTCTGAGGAAGGTGCTACAGCAAGTAGCCCTCCTTCCTGAGAAGTGATAGAGATTAGTAGCTATGCTTTGATAGCAGCACACTGTTTGC
The DNA here is from genome assembly GCF_009762305.2 of Zalophus californianus. NCBI lineage: Eukaryota > Metazoa > Chordata > Mammalia > Carnivora > Otariidae > Zalophus > Zalophus californianus. Next base: position 20,006,490 of record NC_045605.1, read on the forward strand.
AAAGGTATTTCCTTTTGTGTGATATAGAGCACAAATAGTATCAATGCCCCTTTTGCAGATAAAGAAGCTAAGGTTTGAAGCCATAAAGTGAATTGTTCAAGGTCACATAACTAATGAATTCTCCTGCACATCTCTCATGCAGGAAGGATTCTCTCTTCCCAGTTGCCAAGAAAGCCTGGTCCTTCTGTTTCTCACTCTGTTTTCTTCTCCTGTTCCCCGCCCCCCATCCTCTGCTTCTTTTCTAGCACTTCTTCATTTGAGCTGGCATGATTATCTAATTATACTCTCAAATGCCTGCATCAGATAAGCCACCATTTGATGGGCTAGGAGTTGTTGAAAAGGGGGCGCTTCAACCCCGTGGCCCCTGGTGGCGTCCCATGACTACTGGAATGTAAAGAAGCTGCGTCAAGGGAAAGAGCTTCTGGATGAGACCTGAGGCAGGCTTCTTATGGGTGAATCAGAGATTAACCACAAAGTCTGCTAGTCTTGGACCTAGAAAGAATCCCTGCCTGGGAGCTGAGGCAATAGATAAAAGAGAATGTGGAGACTAAACAGGCAGAGTTTATGAAAGGGTGACTGATTCTGTTGTTTTTCAGTATGAGGAATCTGAGTTTGTCTTTGAAATCCCCAGCACAGCCAGGGGTCAATGCAAAGTCCAAGCCACTACTGCTCTATGGTTTTGGATTCTCTGCTTACCAAAAGGCTGTGACTTGAGAGCTTTTCCTTAACATTCCTTTGTTCTTTTTCCTAATGAGCTTAGCATGAAAGATGTGTCTTTCCGATCCAAACAATAATTTGAAGAAAAGAAAGGAATGAGAAGAAGGTGATGGAAGAGAAGGGGAGTGGGTGGGAAGGGAAGTGGTGGAAGGGAAGAGGTGAGATGTAAAGGAAAAGGGGTACCGGCAATGGAAGGGGGTGATGGGAAGGAAGGGGGTGATGGGAAGGAAGGGAGTGATGGGATGGAAGGGGGTGATGGGAAGGAAAAGGGGTAACGGCAATGGAAGGGAGTGATGGGAAGGAAGGGGGTGATGGGAAGGAAGGGAGTGATGGGACGGAAGGGGGGGTGATGGGAGGAAAGGGGTGATGGGAAGGAAGAGGATGATGGGAAGGAAGGCGGAGCAGAGGCAAAGTCAAGTCCTTTCTCCTCTTCTTTCCGGGATCAGAGTTCAGTCAGGGAATCTGCTAGACTGAACCAGCCACAACATTGTGTTTGGGACCTCATGTAAGGGTGATGAGATGATGTATGTTTTTGAAAGGGAGAACATTTTTCTAGTTGCTTCTCTTAAGTCCTATGCCTTTATTCTTTCTACCACACATTTTCCTTCAGAGTCTTCAGCTGGACAAATTCATTCTCATTATCAAACGCCTAGTTAAAATATAATATTTTATGTGAAACTTTCCTCATCCTAGGCCAGTCTGGTTCCCACTTCTCTATGTTTTGAATCAGACTTTACAAACTCCTCACGTCATTATGCTAGAATAGGTTTTGGCAAAGCATTTTCCAAGAGTAAAGCTAAAGTAGGTTCAGGGAGAGTAAGGAAAGAGTCAGTGAGGGGCTGACAGTACAGAATTGACTGCTGAGCAGATAAAGTTTGGCTGTCTGCCAGGATCCTACAGGGGTGGGGGGCTCCATGCCAGGCTCATCCCAGGACCCTGAGATCATGACCTGAGCCCAAGGCAGACACTCAACTGACTGAGCCAACCAGGTGCCCCAACACGGGATCCTCTTGAGTGAATGGCTAAACATTAATTTGTGAATGTGTAGGGTAAACTTCCACAAGGCTATGCAAAGAAAGGTTCTGAAACAATTATAACAAGTAGCGGCTGTAAGTAAAAATATTCCAAGTACTTGCTTAGGCCTAGAAATCATTCAAGTTCTGACCTTCTCAAGTAAAGAAGATATGGGACATTTAGTCGAGATCCAAAAAGGTCACAGTTTAGGTGTGTGGGGGCTTAATTAGCCCTAACGTAAAGCTAATCAGGCACATAATAAAGAAACCTGAAAACGAGACATTGATTGATTAAGCTGATCCAGAAGTAACATAACTGCCTACCAGAACAAGATCCAATTCTCTAAAATACATCAAAATACAGCACTCCCGGGAATGCACTAGAGCTAAGAATAGTTTGATATTTCCACCGTCAAGTGTGGAACACCTTTGTGTTACACAGGGCATTAAGTAGAGTATTTATAAAGATTTTGTCTCAGTAGGGAAACAAAACTACCAGTAGAAATAAGGCTAATCAGGTTCTACTCAAAAAAGCTTAAAAGCAAGCCTTGAAAGATCAAACTTTCCAAATAACTTAAGCGCATTACAGAATAAAAAATTTCCCGGCATAAAACACTTATCACAATGAACACTGAGTAATGTATAAAATTGTTGAATCACAATATTGTACACCTCAAAGAAATATAAAACTGTATGTTAACTATACTGGAATTTAAAAATTAAAATTAAAAAAACTTTCCAGACATACAGAGAAACAGAAACACAAGGTCCATAATTAGGATTTAAAAGGTCAATATTCAAAGACCCAGAAAAGTAGAATTAGTAGACAAAGACATTAAAACAGTTACTTTTAATTATATCCTATATTTTAAAAAGGTAAAGAAAATCATAAGCATTATGAGAAATATGGATGATAAAAAATCACCTAAATCAAAATTCTAAAGATTAAAATATAGTATCTAACGTGAAAAATTCACTGGATTAGAGCAGTAACAAATTAGACACCGCAGAAAATTTGTAAATTCTGTCATAACAATGGAAATAACCTAATGAAATATAGAGAGAAGACCTATTGAAAAACCATATGATCAGAGCATCAGTGAGTATGGGACAATTACAGGCAGTCTAATAATATAAGTTTAATTGAAGTCCCCAAAGGAAAGAGGAGAGGAAGAGAAGAGAAAAAATATTCAAAGGAATAACCAAAAATTTTCAAAATAGGATGGCAACTATAAGTCAAAAGATCTAAGAACTCAACAAAAATTAATCTAGAAAATAACCAAATATTTGGAATGGTTTAAAAAAGAAATTTAAAGAGAAAATAGAAAGTATTGTCAGCTGAATAAAATGAAGATGTATAGGATATACCTAACACAGTACTTACAATGAAATTACAGCACTAAAATCACCACATTAGAAAAGAAGGATCTCAAAGCAGTTACCTGCATTGCCAACAGAAAAGCATATTAAAACAAACATAAGCGGAAGAAATTAATAGGGAAAAGCAGGTATCAATGAAATATAAAACAGAAAATAAAGGAGGTCAATGAAAATAAAAACTAGCCCTTTGAGAAATGGATAAAGTTAATAAGACTGATAAGGAAAAACAAGAGAGAAACTCCAGGCCCGATGCCTTCTAGATTGAATTTTCTTTAAGAAATAATTCCAATTCCAATAATTCCAATGCAAACTCTTCCAAAATATAAAAGAAGCAACAGTTCCCAACTTATTATATGAGGCTAGCATTACCCTAAAGCAAAAAATAGTCAAAGGTATTAGAAGAAAATAAAACTACAGAGATGCAAGACTGCATAAAAAATTTTAGCTAATCAAATCTGATAATATATATTTAAAAACTAATATATTGTTCTAAACTGGGAATTATACCAGAAATACAACATCAATTTAACATTAAAAACTCAGTTAATGTAATTCACCATATAAACAGACTAAAAAGAAAAATCTATATGATCATCTGAATAGATGCAGAGGAAGCATTTTACAAAACTCAATATACATTCCTGATAAAAATTCTCAGGAAATTAGGATTTGATGAATACTTTCTTAATTTGTAAAAAGGCCATCTACTAAGATCTATTTTTTTTAAAGATTTTATTTATTTATTCGAGAGAGAGAGAGAGGGAGAAAATGATCTGGGGGGAGGGGCAGAGGGAGAGAAAGAGAGAGGAAAGGAGAAGCAGACTCCCTGCTGGGCAAGAGCCCTATGCGGGGCTCCATCCCAGGATGCAGAGATCATGACCTGAGCGGAAGGCAGATGCTCAATGGACTGAGCCACCCAGGTGCCCCAGGCATTGACTAAGATCTATGGCTATGATCATATCTAATGGTGAAACACTGATTATTTCCTGGGTCAGTTTTTGACTTATTATCTCTCAGTTCCAACTTCACTATTTTTGCTGGCTCTGTGCTAATGGAGGGGATTGTTGTGAAATATGTCTTCTTTGCCCTCTGGTAAAGTGCTAAGTCTTGTCAGCAGAAGGCACCTTGGGAGAATGAATTTTTCTTCCTGGTTTCTAGTTTGGCTCTCTTGCCAGCATCCTATAGAGCATACATTTTTCCACCATTGCTTGGCTTCTCATGGTTTCTCCAGTACAAGGGTGGAACTTTGCCCAGAATTTGGCTACTATGCGTTTTCTCCAGCACTTAACTGAGGCAGTGTGACATTGCCAGGAGTTTCAAATAGAAAAAACCTGCAACCTAAACCGGATCACTGTTCCCCACACCTTCTTCTCAGCTTAGGGCACATGCATGTTCCCTGGGGGTTCCACATGGCAGACCACCTAACAGGCTGGATTCATGCAGCCAGCCCAGAACCACCCCAGCCCAAGATGGTCATGAAATTGCACTAGACCCCTACATATAGGATGGCCTCTCCAGCCCCTGATTTCAGCAATGTTCAGCAACTGGCAGTTTTCTTGGGATCTAGGGAGTTCTGAGGTTCAGCACTTCCCCACATTTGGCATCTTGGAGAGCAGATTTCCAGCAACTGGAGGCCCCTTGGTCATTTCTCCATTATATAGTAAGTCAAGGCAATGACATCTCCATGGAGTTCTGGATCTCAGCCAGGGAAGGGAAAGACTCTGTCTTGGGTGTTCTAGATCACCCCAGACATAGATTTGCTCCTTATGTCTTATATTCTTTAGAATTCTCCAAAGCTCTCAAGAGCTAAATTCCTGTTACTTTAATCCTCCGTGAAAAAATATTTATATTAAACTCTCCCTGTTCAAATCATTGTGTGATTTCTATCTCTTGACTGATATGTTTTCCACCTAATATCAAGAACTAAGCAAAGATGTTTGATCTCCCTACTTCTATTCAATATTGGACTGAAAGTTCTAGCCAGAGCAAAAATTCAAGAAAAAGAATAAAAGTCATCCACATTAGGAATGAAGACATAATGGTCTTTATTTCCAGACTATATGATCATTTATGTGGAAAATCCTATAGAATCTACCAAGAAGCTACTAAAAGAAAGAAAGAAGAAAGAAAGAAAGAAAGAAAGAAAGAAAGAAAGAAAGAAAGAAAGAAAGAAAGAAAGAAAGAAAGAAAGAAAGAAAGAAAGAAAATTGAACAAAATTTCAGTTGTTCCATGTACATAACAACCATACCATAAAGTGCAAATGTGTTTTTTAGGGGGGTATACTATAAAGTATTCTATGCTTTATATATATATATATATAATATATATAATATATATTATATATAATATATATTTAATATAAAATATAGTATATAGTACAAAATGTTAATATTTCTATGTTTTGTGAGAAGTAGTACATCATTAACTATAAGACTGTGAAAGTTTAAGGATGTACCTACCGATATTAGAGGCAAAAACTTGCACATGTCCCTTGGCAGTCAATCCCCAAACACCCCCAGCCCAGGAAACAATGAATCTGCCTTCTGTCGCTATATATATGTTTTGCCTTTTCTAAGTTTTTATATGAATGAGATTTATAATGTAAACTCTTTCGTGTCTGGATTCTTTCACTTAGCACAATGCTATTGATGTTCATTCATGTTTTAGTCTATATTTGAAGTCCCTTCCTTTTTATTGTTCAGAAATATGCCATCTCATGGATATAATGCAATTTGTTTATTTGTTAATCAATATTCCAGCTATTTCCAGTTATTTTACTGTTTCGACTAAACCTGCCATGCACATTCACATACAAGTCGTTGTCTAGACACATTTTCATTTTTCTTGGGTAAATACAAGGAGTGGCATTGTTGTGTCTTATGTAAATATGTATTTAGCTTTATAAGAAGCAGTCTAATTATTTTCCAAAGTGGCTGTGCCATTTTACAATGCCACTGGCAATGTATGAGATTTCTACTTGCATGCTAACAGGTGGAATTATTCATGGAAAGTGCTTAACATAATGCTTTCTTTGCATAATGCAAGCGCCCACAAATGTTAATATGGTTTATGGTAATAACCTATTTTAACATATGTATATAATACATTATTTTATACCTCTGTTATATGTAAGTATAAAAAATGGGCAAAGTTCTGTTTCTTGTTGTAATCCTATTTATTTTTCTGCATGTGATAATCTTCATCCAAACTCACTAAAGTGCTAAAAATTTAAACATGATTCCACACACACAAAAATAGTGTTGGAATTAGTTTATGTCAACATCAGCATGTATTTGAATTTAGTCAAAATGTACCAATTAAAAGAAGAGTTTTAGTACTAAGCTTCATTAAAAAAAGGAGAATGAGAGAACATATAAGATCCAGTCCCCAATTTCCTGCAGTAAAATAAAGACATAAAGATCTTAGGAAAGTAGAAATGATCATAATGTTGTTGTAATTACTGCTGGGAATCAGGACTTTGTCAAAGCAATTAAGCAAAAGAAAAAAATATAGTATAAAATGCTCCATTAGATTGAAGACAAATTCAATAACCGAGGTCAGATGACAGACTTGTTTAAATTTAACTGTATGAAACAGACAAACTAAAGATATCTATCATTAAGGGAGTGTTTGAGATACCAAAAAAAAGAGGAAGTAAAATTTTGCTATAATGATAATAAGATAATAGCTAATCCTAACCATTTCACTGTGTAAAATTCTGCATTAAATTCTTTGGATTTATCAGCTATTTAATCCTGACAGTATTTTTATGAAGTAGGGATGTCCCTCATTTTACAGATTTGAAAGCCAAGGTTGATAAATTCAGTGATGGGCTCCAAGTTATACTTCTAGTTAATGGTAAAGCTGCTGCTTGTCCCCAAATAGGTCTTATTTTGAAAAGCATGGTCTCTACACTGTTACTGTGATGGCAACCATATACTGTGATATCTAAAGTTAACAAAGTATGCTTTTTAGGTTCATTCTAAAATGACACATGAACAATCAATACTGTACAGATTAATACCATGTCAATAAGACTCAGAAAAAGTTCCTTGTTTCCTAAAATTACAACCATGAAAATCGTTATATGAAAAGTAAATTTAAAGTAACTTTTGTTACCATCTATATCATCCTATAAGAATGCCCTAAATTAGGTAATCTCTGAAAAAATAACTTTTTGGTTAATTAATCTCAGAGGTCTTCATTCATAGGTCATATAGAGTTTTGTAATGGCACAAAATGGATTGATCATCCTGGGGATTGGGTGAGGCTATTTGGGGATTTTTGTGAAAAAGATGCCATGTTGAACTCTCTCTGGTGGTACTCTAAGGCAAAACTGAGCATCAGTGTAACACACACACTCACGTTTAACTCACTCATTACAAATAAACACATATGCCATTCACATTATTTTTTCTAGCACCTCCAAGATGAAATTGATTCCTCCTAATCACTGCCTTAAAAGGGAAAGGTGAAATCTTGTAGTATTTACCTCTCATGGGTGTTAGTAATAAAAATGCCTTAGATAAATTTCAAACAGCTTTCATTGACTCTGACAAGATGCAATATCGAAAACGAATTTCTTAATGCCAGGGCTCCAAATGGCCGCATGTTCTGAATGTGTAATTTCACCACCAAAAAAGCATCTGTGAAATCTGCCAATCATATTTCTGTTAGGCATTCTCTTTGCTCAGAGCGGTGTGTGCCCAGTACATAACGAAAAATAAAATTGATAACCAGGAAGTTCATCTGAGCAACAGAGCCAGGGTGAAATATTTGAGCCTCAGAATAAATTTCAAAAGAGAATAGGGATGACTACATTTATCAATTGGGCAACACATTCATCTTCGGTTTACTTGCTGATTCTATCAGTTTGTGTGGTGCAGACATAGCTCAGTTCATCCTCAAGCTTCTGAAATACACAATTCAGGCACATATTATGTGTTTAGTGATTAAAAGACTCTAAGGGATCTTTTCTTAAAAGTGTTCTACCCCTATAACTATTACCTGGAACAACAACAATGACAAAACCACACACAAACTCAAACACACACATATACACACTCACACAGGCATACACACTCTACCACAAGCAGAACTGTGTGAAAGAGAGCCATGTTTTTAATAATATATCTATGAAATATCCACTTTAATAAAGTATCATAAGATCATATAAAATCAGTGGGAAATATGCCATCCGTATGAAAATAACAAATGATTCTCATATCCTCTTAGAAAACTGGAGGCGGATGGAACTTAACTCTCCTGTAAAACAGCCCCTGTGTCTCTCAAAGGAATTGTAAGACCCCGGGAAGCTAAATGGCCTTTACAAAATAACATGGAAAGCCAGCAGGAGTGCAAAAATAAAAATAAGGTCCTCTTTCAGCCATCCAGTGTTAATCCTCATAAAAATTAATATCTAACTTTTGAGTAAAAATTCTAATGATCTTGTCTGTTTTTTTTTATTAATTTTTTATTGTTATGTTAATCACCATATATTACATCATTAGTTTTTGGTGCAGTGTTCCATGATTCATTGTTTGTTCATAACACCCAGTGCTCCATGCAGAACGTGCCCTCCTCAATACCCATCACCAGGCTAACCCATCCCCCTCCCCCCCTCCCCTCGAGAACCCTCAGTTTGTTTTTCAGAGTCCATCATCTCTCATGGTTCGTCTCCCCCTCTGACATACTCCCTTTTTCTTCCTCTCCTGTTATCTTCTTCTTTTTCTTTTTTCTTAAAATATGTTGCGTTATTTGTTTCAGAAGTACAGAACTGTGATTCAACAGTCTTGCACAATTCACAGCGTTCACCGTAGCACATACCCTCCCCAATGTCTGTTTTAAGAAAAGGATGCATAATACTTATTTTGTATTTCTTATTTAACTCATAGTTGGACAGTGCCCTGAGAATAGGATTGTGTGCCCTAATACTACCACTAACTTTATCTTGGTATTCCCTAAAGTGCTTAGCACAAGGGCCTAAACATAGTCCATGCCTTTTATGCATTTTTTTAATTGAATTGTGATACCCAACCCACCAACAGTTACATTATTTGTGTGGCTGAATCTTACCAATTTAGCAGTATTAGGGAGAATGCTCAAAGACCAACCTCTGCTAACAAACTTAGTTTAAATGGGCCTAACTATATTGTGTTTTTATTGTGGAAAAATACACACCTTTCATATTTTAAATTGAACAATTCAGTGGTATTTAGTACAGTTGCAAATTTGTGCATCCATCAGCACTCTATTTTTAGAACAATATTTTCACTCCAAAAGGAGTAAGTAGTTACTCCCCATTACCTCTTTCCCCAGCTCCTGGCAACCACTAATATGCTTTTGTGTCTCTATGGTGTTGTCTGTCTTGGATAGTTTATGTAAATTGAATCATTTTATATATGGTCTTTTGTGTCTGGCTTCTTACATCAGCATGATGTTTTCTTTTTTTAATTTAAATTCAATTAGCATATTATTAGTTTCAGAGGTAGAGTTCAATGATTCACCAGTTGCATATAATACCCAGTGCTTATTACATCACATGCCCTCCTTAATGCCCATCACCCAATTACCCCACCTTTCCCTCCCCTTCTCCTCCAGCAAGCCTCAGTTTGTTTCCTATGATTAAGAGTCTCTTATGGTTTGTCTCCCCTCTCTCATTTCATCTTGTTTTATTTTTTCCTCCCTCCCCCATGCTCCTTTGTTTTGTTTCTTAAATCCCACATATGAGTGAAATTATATATTTGTCTTTCTCTGACTGACTTATTTTGCTTAGCATAATACTCTCTCCTCTAGTTCCATCCACATCATTGCAAATGGCAGGATTTCATTTTCTGATGGCTGAGTTTTATATATATATATATATATATATATATATATATATACATCTTTTTTTTATTTTTAAAGATTTTATTTATTTATTTGAGAGAGAGAGAATGAGAGATAGAGAGCACAAGAGGGAAGAGGGTCAGAGGGAGGAGCAGACTCCCTGCTGAGCAGGGAGCCCGATGTGGGACTTGATCCCGGGACTCCAGGATCATGACCTGAGCCGAAGGCAGTCGCTTAACCAACTGAGCCACCCAGGCGCCCTATATACATCTTCTTTATCCATCCATCTGCCGATGGACATCTGGGCTCTTTCCATATTTTGGCTGGTATGGACATTGCTGAGACAAGCATGAATCATTATGTTTGTATCTTTCACTCAGCCATAATGTTTTCAAGGTTTATCTATGTTCTACCATGTATCAACATTACACTTTTTGTTAATAAATAAAAACTTGGAGTTCAAAGGGACTTAATTTATCACCTAGTATTTTTGACCTAAAAAAATTTGATAAAAGAGGACCTACTTAGGGCGCCTGGGTGGCTCAGTTGGTTAAGCGACTGCCTTCGGCTCAGGTCATGATCCTGGAGTCCCGGGATCGAGTCCTGCATCGGGCTCCCTGCTCAGCAGGGAGTCTGTTTCTCCCTCTGACCCTCTTCCCTCTCGTGCTTTCTATCTCTCATTCTCTCTCTCTCTCAAATAAATAAATAAAATCTTTAAAAAAATAAAAATAAAAAAAATAAAAATAAAAAGAGGACCTACTTAGCTCCATTGAGTGTTAGTAAAAGGACACATGATCTTAGGAGTTCCAGACCAGTCTGGGTTGCCAGATTTGGATGTAAAAATAGAGGATGCCCAGTTCAACTGGAATTTCAAATAAACAACATATAATTTTTAATGTAAGTGTGCTTTAAATATTGTTTATTTAAAATTCAAATTTAACAAGTTTCCTCCTTCCATTTGTTGAAGAGGTAGATGAATAGGAAGAATGAAATGAAACCATCACCACAACCAAGGTAATAAACTTCTCTATCACCTCCAAAAGTTTCTCCTGCCCCCACCCCCCACTTTTTTTGTGGTAAGAGCACTAGCTGACATGGCTCTGGAAGACTGAAGAAATGGCACAGATCCTGAGGTTTATATCCTAGGAGGAGGGCAAAAGAGTGAAGCAGTTCTCCACAATCCCTGGCCTATCAGTGGTTCATAGTATTCCCTTACTGTCATTTTCACATTTGTAATGTGTGTACCGATATTCCCTTTTTCTTGATTTTAAATTTGTATTTTTTTTCTTGATCATGCTGTCTAGAGTTTTATCAATTTTATTAATTTAAAAAAATAACTCACTTTTAGTGTCTTTTTCATTACTGCTTTTCTCTTCTAAATTTCCTTGATTCTGTTCTTTTCTTTAGTATTTCCTTCCTTCTGTTTACTTTGGCTTTCATTTGGTCTCTCTCTCTTTTTGTTAAATTAGGCTCCATGCCCAGTGTGGAGCCCAATGCAGGGCTTGAACTCATGACCCTGAGATCAAGACCTGAGCTGAGATCCAGAGTAGGATGCTTAACTGACTGAGCCACTCAGGTGCCCGTGGTCTCTCTCTTTTTGAGTTTTATAGTGGTAGCTTAGATCATTGATTTGAGAGCTTTCTTCTTTCTTGATATGACAGGCATTTAATGTTGTAAGTTTCTAAGCACTTTCTTCACTGTATCCCATAAAATTTCATTGTCATTAAATTTAAAATATTTTCTAATGTCCCTGTGATTCTCTTTTCCTGTACACTATCTAGAAGTGAATTATTCAGTTACCAAATATTTGAGGGTTTTTCCGGATATCTTTCAGTTCTTTATTCCTATTTTAACCTGTTTATGTTCTGATAATATATTTTGTATAATTTGAATTATTTTAAATTTATGAAATTTACTTTCATGGGTCTGACCACATTTCATCTCGGTAAATAATCTATATGCTTTTGAAAATTATGTGTATCAAGTCATACGAATTGTTTTATTAACGTCCACTAGGTCAGGTTGATTTGTTACCATTTTCCAACCTCTCTGTCTTTACTGATTTTCTGTCTACTGTTCTATCAATTGCTGAATGTGGAGTGTTGACATCTCCAATTATAACTGTGGATTTGTATATTTCTCTTTTTATTTTACCAGTTTTATATTTTTATTCTCTATCAGGTGCATACACATTTATATTTTTAGCTCTTCTTGGAGAATTGACCCCTTTCTTCCTAAACAATGCCCACTCTATTCCTTGTTCTGAAATGGATTTCATCTGATATTAATGAGCCCTACATCTCTCCTGCTTGTACTATCTTTTTACTTCCAAGTTATTTGTGTCTTTGAATCTAGAGCATGTCTCCTGTAGACAACACATAGTTGCAACTTATTTTATACAATGTGACAAATTCGGTCTCCTTACCTGCATATTTATGTGTTCTATTTTTTATCCTTGGTTTCTCTTAAATGTTAAGTGAAACAGCGTTGTAACCTTTAAGCCTTTGTACTGATTTGGCTTCACGCTCAGGTCTCTCCACAGGGAAAGAATGAGTCACACAAATTGCATTAGGCAAGTTCCTGTAACAAACACAGTTCTCTTTCTGAATTAATACACTGGCCTTCAGGTAATGGATTGATCTCTCCGTAGTATGACTGCATCAGAAGACTGATAATATCTCCAAGTGCCCTGATTTTGTAATTTTTGTAACTTTTTTAAAAAGGTAGCATTCTATTCATGCACATCAGCTTGTTGAGCTTTGTTACTGTGACATCCATTCCCAAAAGAACAATTTCCTGTCTGCCTGCGGACAAAATCATGTTTCTAAGCTTGCAGGGCTGAAGGCAGATTCTAGACAATGATTAACACACCAGGGTCGTGACTATCATTCTGTGGAACAGCCTTTTTCAGACTTCTCCTAGTGACGCACTTTATCTATATAACAGAATCCCTACATAATTCTATTGATAGAATTGTGGAAGACAAAGGCTCAGGCATTTTCTGGTGGAGGCGGATTTCAGGTACAAGTCTAAGTCTGGGTCCTATGCTCTTAAGATAATTCTTAAAAATTTCCACTAAGTAACTCTGCTGGCAGATGAGAAAATACTAGGGACAGGGCATGAGGAGAGAAAAAGGTAGTTTAAGGTTACTGCAATTTTTAAAAACTCTCATATTCTATTTTCTACTAGATCTGCAATTTTCAATATAAAAATTCCTGGTTTTTTTTCACCATCACATTTTTAAGCAGTTAGGTCTTCAAGAAAATGAGCCCTATTTATTTTTTTTACATGAAGCTTCCCCAAGCCTACCTCCAATAGCTCACCATCCTCAACATGAGAAGCATGTATTGCTTTTCTCTGGCCATTTGAAAAGACACCCTTTGTGGGTCCATTTGTGAGAGATCCATGGGTGTGGATGATGTTACCATTCCTAAATAGATTGTAAAGTTGCATGCAGAAATGTATGTGTATTTTACATATATTTGATGTGATGTTCCACTACCAATAACTGTTTCCCAAAATGACAATATATTGAAATTCTTCTGTAACTGAGGAGTTATAGTCATTAAACAGATACCTTCATGAGAGATGAACACCCACCGTATTTGTATACATTTTAGATAAGAAAATCCAAGCCCTAAACAGGGAAGCATTGCATAATTTCCAAAGCAGAGGAATAATAATAACAATAACAAATGACAATGTGTCAAATTTGTAGCAATTCGTTCACACTTTAACTCATTTTCCTAGGATCATTGTTAAAGTAAAATGAGTTGAAGTGTGAACAAATTGCTACGAATTTCATACTTATGAATCATTGAACACTACATCAAAAACTAATTGTGTACTATACAGTAGCTAGCTGAACATAATAACAAAAAACAAAAATAAGAATATAAATAAATAAAGGTGACTATAAATACATTCTCATCAGGAATAATTCATTTGCACATGTATTAAAAAAATCCCAATGATCCTAAAATGCAGGAAGTGTTGGAGTTATGTGCCTTCCTCACTGATGAGGACATTCAGGGATATCTCACAAGTGAATCTGGAGCCAGATTTTCTTGTCTCCCAATTTACTTAGGGCCTTTTTTCTAAGAAAGTGGGGGACCGGAACTATGGCCAGCACAGCACCGAGTCCTTGAAATCTGGTGTTCCGAGCACTGTGTCAGGCTAATTCTGTGAGTTTAAATTCTCTGCATTTGCTTATTGTCCATTGGGTTTCTTTTCTGAGAAATTGTTGTTTGTATCCTTTGCCTGTTGTTATATTTCATTGTTGGCCCCTCTCCTGTTAATCTGTGGAAGTTCTTTCTAATTCCGGTTATTAATTCTTTGCGGGTTATATGTGTTTCAATTATTCTTTCCCAGTTTTAGTTTGTCCTTGTCCTCCAAAAGCCATGATCCCTTTTGTTGTGTAGATTTTTATGTGACTATATTGATGAGTCATTTTGTTTAAAAATTATGCTCACTTGGGGTCAGGTAGTCTTCCATATTTTCTTATTTTTATTTTATAATCATTTTTAGATAATTACACACAGTAAAATAAACAAGTTTTAGAGATACAATTCGATGAGTTTTGATAAATATATTCACTTGAGGGACTAGTACATCTATCAAGATACAGAGCAGATGGGGCACCAGGGTGGGTCTCAGTGGGTTCGGCATCTGACTCTTGATTTCAGTCAACTCATGAGGATCATTAGATGAACCCTCCCTCAGGCTCCATGCTGGGAATGAAGCCTGCTTAAGATTCTCTCTCCCCCTGCACCTACCCTCTCTCTCTCTCTCTTAAAAAAGAGAGAGAGAGAGAGATACAAAGCAAAGATTAGCAAACCATGGCCCAAATCCAGCCCAAAACTACACTTTTAGTATTGCTCATCAGCTAATTTTTTTTTTTTACATTTTCAAACGGCTGAAACTATCAAAAGAATATTATGTAAAATTCAAATTTCAGTGTTCATAAAGCTTTTTGGACATAGCCACACCCATTATTAACATAATATCTGTGGCTGCTCTTTCTCCAGAGGGAGAGAGTTTCAGTACTGCAGCAAACATCCTATGGTCCACAAAGCCTAAAAATAATTTCTATCTGGTTCTTTACAGAAAAATGTTGCCAATCCTGATGTAGACCCTGGTATATCCCCATAAAGTTCTCTTTTGTTTATTTCCTGTTTCTCTATATACTTCCTCCACAGAGGCAACCACCATTATGATTTTTATTTTCATAGACTGATACTGCCCACTTATTGTACTTGATTGAATCATACAGAATATATTCTTTTATGTGCAGTTTTTTTGTGCATGATGTTTATCTGTCTTGTTTCATGCATCAGTTGATTGCTCCTTTTTATTACTAAGCAGTACTCCATTATGTTTATACACCATAATTTGATGGACATTTTCCTGATTTTTTTTTATATTATGAATAAATAGGCAATAGCATTCTGGTATGTTTTTATTTACACAGTAACACTTTATACTCTAATTTGTTATACTTGAGAGATACCGTTGCTCTGAATCCTCTCTAATATTTAGTATTTTTAGTCTTTCTAATTTTATTTATTTATTTTTATTTTTTAAATTTTATTTTATTTAAATTCAATTAATTAACATATAGTGTATTATTAGTTTCAGAGGTAGAGTTCAGTGATGCATCAGTGCTCATGACATCAAGTGCCCTCGTTAATGCCCATCATGCAGTTACCCCATCTCCCCACCAATGCCCCCCTCCAGCAACCCTCAGTTTATTCCCTATAGTTAAGAGTGTCTTATGGTTTGTCTCCCTCTCTGATTTCATCTTATTTTACTTTTTCCCTCCCTTCCTCTATGATCCTTTGTTTTATTTCTTAAATTCCACATATGAGTGAAGTCATATGATAATTGTCTTTCTCTGATTAACTTATTTTGCTTAGTATAATGCCCTCTAGTTCCATCCACATCGTTGCAAATGGCAAGATTTCATTTTTTTGATGGCTGAGTAATACCACATAGTCTTTCTAATTTTAACTGTCTTAGTGGGTGGATAATGATATCTCCTTGTGACTTCAATTTTTATTTCCCTGATGACCAATGATACTGAGAATGTTTTCATGTGTTTGTTAGCCCTTATACACCATTCATTGTAAAGTATCTGTCTTTTACTTATTTTTAGTTTTTTTTTTGGTCTTTTTATAATTGGTTGTAGGAATTTTTTACAAAAGTTGGTCATAAGTCCTTTGTTGGACATGTGTGTTATATATTTGTGTGTGTGTGTTATTTTCTTCCAACCTGTGTTGTGCCTTTTCTTTTCTTTTTCTAATGGTGTCTTTTGATTATCAGAAATTTAATTTTAATTTCATCATTTTTTTCTTTTACTGATATTGTTCTTTGTATTCTGCCTAAGAATTATTTGCCTCCTAGTCACAAAGATACACTCCTATGCTTTTTTCTGTAACCTGTCTCCAGTGTATGGTGTGAGGTATGGAACCAGGTTCACTTTTTGTAGGCAGATACCCAGTCGATCAGCACCATCTGTTGAAATTATTTTCTTTCCTCCACTGAATTCCTTTAGTGCCTATATCAGAAATTATTTTTATTGAGCAATTAAGTGTCTATTTCTAGGGTGCCTAGATGGCTCAGTTGGTTAAGCGTCTGCCTTCAGCTAAGGTCATGATCCTGGGGTCCTGGGATCGAGTCCCACATCAGGCTCCCTGTTCAGTAGGGAGTCTGCTTCTCTCCCTCCTTCTGCCCCTCCCCCTTGTTTGTGCACATGCTCTCTCTCTCTCTCAAATAAATAAATAAAATCTTTTTTAAAAAGAGTCTATTTCTAGCCACCCTATTTTGTTTAATTGACATATTTGTCAAGTCTCATGACAGTCCCACACTGTCATTAATATGCTGGTGTTATTGTCAGTCTTAAAGCAATACAATCAAAATCTCCCAACTTTGTTTTTTGAGATTGTTTTAGTTATTCTAGGCCCTTTCTGTCTTTTATAAATTTTAGAATCATCTTGTCAAAGGGCTGTGGGGATTTATATTGGTATTTTACTGAATTCATAAGTCAATTAAGGAGAATTTGCATCTTAAAACAGTGAGTCTTCCAAATCATGAGCGTGGAATATCCCTCCAATTATTTCTTTCTTAATTTTTCTCAATGATGTTTTGCAATTTTCATTGAAGAGATCTTTTATATATTTGGTGAAATTTATTTTTGGACTTTTCTGGTTGTGATGTTACTGTATTAGAATATAATTTCATTTTTCTATTATTTTCAGGAAATAAATAGAAATATAATTATATCTGCATATTGATTTTAAAACTGAGACCTTGGTGGATTTATTCATTAGATTTAGAAGGTTTGGGGGTGATGTCTTGGATTTTTTCATATACATTTCTGATAGCCGTGAAAAAAAAGAGTTTTATTTCTCCTTTTCAATACTTATGCCTTTTGTTTCTTCACTCTTTATTTCATTGTACTGGAAGTAAAACCTCCAATAGGTATTGAATATAAATGGTAAAAGTAGATATGTTTGCCTTGACCCTGATTTTCAGGAAAACACCTTCAATATTTCCACATTAAATATGATACTAGCTGTTGGTTTTTAATAAGTGCCCTTCATTAAATTGAAACAGACCCCTGCTTATTATGACTTATTTAGTCTTTTTTGTCATAAGTTGGGGGGGCAATTTTGTTGACCACTTTTTCGGCATCTATTGACATGGTTAGATGAATTTCCTCATTTAATCTGTTAAGGTAGTACATACATCACTTGTTTTAAAATGTTAAACTGAACATGCACTTGGTCATTGTATATTATATCTTTTAGACATTACTGCATTCAGCTTGCCTAGTATTTTTTAAGGATTTTCACATCTATATCCATGAGGTACATTGCCCTGTGATATTCTTTTTCATTTCTTTTTTTTTTTTTTTTTGAAATTGCCCTTGTCTGGTTCTGGATAAGGTAATGCTGTTTTCATAAATTGAGTTGGAGAATGTTCTTTCATCTACTGTTTCTTAAATGCTTGGCTTAAGATTTAGCATTATTTCTTCTTTAAATATTTGAAAGTATTTGCCCACCAAATCATGTGGGGCCGGCTATTTCTTTGACTAAAGGTTTGTAATTACAAATGTAAATTACGAGAATAGAACTATCAAGTTTGTCTATTTCTTATTGTCTGTTTTGTAAATTGTGTCTAAGAAATTGCAACAATTATGTCAATAGCTGTCACCAGCTGGCAGTGGGGAAGACCCGGCATTGAACTAAACAGAGGTGAGTTCAACATTCTTAAACTTACAATTTAGTCACATATGAGCTTAACACTTGGTAGAGTCTAAATAAGCATCACTCATTTTGTGAGATGTAGGAAAGAGTTCCCACAGCTGGGGAAAAAAACACAGCAGGAGTATCCCTCAATCTCTACTGTTCTTCTGTACAGTTCCTGGTATACCTCCCTCCTAAATAAATAAGTATATATAAGTGTGTGTGTGTGTGTGTGTGTGTGTGTGTGTGTTTGTGATGGAAAAGGCAAGAAAATGTTCCATTCGAGGAAAAATATCACCAAGAACAGATCCACAGAGAAGCTGTAGGTTAGAACTATCAGAAAGGGATATCAAAATATCTATTATAAATATATTCAAGAATTCATAGGAAAGGTGGAAGAAATAGGTGCACCAACACAGGAATCTTAGAAAAAATATCTAACTTAACTTTTACTCTGAGGATTCCTGTCTTTTTTCAATTATGGAAAATTATCACGAAATATCTTTTCAAGTAGATTATTATCAGGCTCTCCTTCCATTCTTTTCTTCTGGAACACTTATTAGATTAAAAAAATGGGCAGAAGACATGATTAAATATTTTCCCAAAGAAGACATACAGTTGACCAATAGACACATGAGAAGATGCTTAACAGCACTCATCATCAGGGAAATACAAATCAAAACTACTATGAGATATCACCTCACACTTGTCAGAATGGCTAAAATAAAAAACACAAGGAATAACAGGTATTGGGGAGGATATGTACAAAGGGGAACGCTCCTACACTCTTGGTGGGAATGCAAACTGGTGCAGCCACTGTGGAAAACAGGATGGAGGGTCCTCAAGATGTTAAAAATAGAGTTACCCTATGACCCAGCAATTGCACTCCTAGGTATTTATGCAAAGAATCAAAGTGGAGGCTCTCAGTATATCTTCTCTGTCTCTTAACTGTCTTTTTGCTTTTTTTAACTAATTTTTTTCTCTCCCTGATGCATTCTGGGTGAATCCTCAGGACTCATTTTTCTGATTCTCTAATTCTTCAGTGATAGTGTCTAGTTCCCTAAATATGTCTTCAACTATATCCAATCTAGAGTTTAATCCAAATATCAATTAATTTATATTTCAATAACTATATTTTCATCCCCAAGTATACAATTGGCACTTGTTTTATTTCTTCTAGTTTTATTACATTTATTTTTTTCTCCTTTTTTAAATGGAAATTTAGTTTTTATACATTTTAACAGCTAGTATGTTTACTTTAAAATTTCATTTACTATAAATACATTAAAATAATATTCTTAAAAAATATCAAGTAGTCCACAAGAAGTCAAGAAGGGGAATCAGAGGAAAGAAACAGAAGAAAAAACAAAATGAATAGTAAAATAGTAAACTTAAGCCCTAACATACCAATAATCAGTTTAATTGTAAATGGTCTACATTTGCCAGTTATCTGACAATGGCTAAAAAAACCCAACTCAACCCTGTGCTGTCTACAAGAAATTCACTTCAGTGTGAGGTAAAGTAGACTTCAGAGCAATAAGGCAAAACATCAACAACAATACCAACAAATACAGTTCATCTAGTTCAGAAGGGAAGAAGTAAAATGGATTGTCCAGGTAGAAAATCTTATGAGAACTACAAAAAAAAAAAAAAAAGCTACTATAAAAGCGATTGATTTTAGCCAGATTGTAGGAAACAAATATATATATCCACATATATATAGCTACATCTTCTTTATTCAAATCTGTCAAAATAAGAGAGGGAGGCAAACACTAAGAGACTCTTAACTCTAGGAAACAAACAGCGTTGGTGGAGGGGCGGTGGGAGTGGGGTGAGGTAACTGAGTGATGGGCAATAAGGAGGGCACTTAATGTAATGAGCACTGGGTGTTATATGCAACTGATGCATCACTAAATTTTACCTCTGAAACTCATAACACACAATATGTTAATTAATTGATTTTAAATAAAATTTAAAAATACAAAACAATTATTATATAAAAATCCATCATTTTCAATAATTACCAATGAACAAAAGGAAACTAAAATTTAAAATGCCATTTGCAAAAAGCCCCAAACAAATGAAATCCTTAGTGGTAAATCTGGCTTAATAAGTGCAAAATCTTTCTAAGCAAGACCTTGTTGAGAGAAATTAAAGAAAAACTGAATATGCTGTATTCCTGCATCAGCATACTCATTATCATGATGCTAGCTCTCCTCAAATTTATTCATAGATTCAATATAACCTTATTCAAAAGCCCAGTAAGCATTTTGTAAAGATTGAATTGATATACTGTTTCTAAAATTCATAAGGAAATACAAAAGGCCTGGAATGAAAAAAAACTTTCATAAAGAAGAGCAATGCTGGAGGGTCTACATTATAATCTTCAAAGCATATTCTGAAGCTACAGTTAACAAGACAGTGTGATATAGGACTCAAGATAGATGATAGATAAATGGAGTAGAATAAAGAGTTAAAAAAAATAGATCCACACATACATGGTCAATTGATCTCAACAAAATCATATGCCAAGGCAATCTGACAGTGTTCAAAAAATTAGACACTCATATGCGAAAAAAGAAAGAAAAGAAAAGAAAAAAATAAAGAAACTATCGATCCACAAAAGACCATGAATGAGTCTCAAAATAATTAGGCTGAACAAAAGAAGTCAAGCAAAGACTATATATAGTATGGTTCTGTAAGTATAATAGTCTTGAAAGTGCAAGCTAGAGAAACAGAAAATAGATTCCTGGTTGCCTTGGGAATGGGTGGAGGAAGGTTGAGAGGGAAGGATTACCAAGGGGTGGAATATGTTCATTTTCTTAGTTTTGGTGATGGTTTCATGGTTAAATATGCCAAATTTACCTAACTGCACACTTTAAATATGTGCAGTTGCTTGTATGTCAGTCATACCTCAATAAAGCCGTGAAATATTATACGCAAGCAATGACTCATGGAACACTACATCCAAACTAATGACGTAATGTATGGTGATTAACATAAGAAAAAAATACTTTTTATATTAAAAAAAAGAAATGAAAAGACAATTCTGACAATTTAGATTGGCAAAAATATCACATATTTGAAATTAGGACTGACCTGGAAAATTGCTTGGATATATGCTTTCCACACCTTTTGAAATCACAGAAAGGAAACAGGTTGCTTATTCTTTTTCTCCATGTATAATCCTCTAAAATGGTTAGATGAGTTATGAATAAAAAGTTCTTCTATGTTGGTGGATGATGAAATGGGTTTGGCTGGGTTATAGAAAGTCAAAAATGCTAAGGAAAAATTTAATAAAATTTTGTGGTTTTGACAAAGCAATTTAATTTTTAACACAGTGTCAAAAGTTTGATGTTTGCTATAGAATCATTATTAATCTTAACACTTAAGGGGAAAATTTGATGTTTATTTTAAACACCCCAGGGATCAATAGGAATGCCTACTACATTGCCAACAAATATGTCCTTTGTAATTGTTTCTTCCCTATAGAGTCCAACCATAGGGATGATAAGCCCCAATGGGAAATTTTGCTTCAAATCATCTCCTTCAGATCCAAACAGATCCAAATAAAACTTTCCTTCAATAAATAGAGCACTGAGCATCAGTAGAATTACTTTTTTTGCTGTGCTTAGTCGGTCTTAAACTGTTACTCTTCCTCAATACTCCTTGAATTCTTATGCAGAATCAACTCTATGATTTTGCCAGAATCAGAGAGATTCTGGGCCATTAGTGTTTGATGATACAATTGTCTTGTAAATGTGTGTGTGTGTGCACGTGCATGCACTATGTGAGACCAAACATAAAAAGTCATGTAGGCCCAGCATCACTTTACCTGGTGATAATATTCAGGTAAGTCATAAAGTTCCATCTACCTTTGATAAGATATTATAGTTGAAATTGAATTTTGGAAGGCAGTTAAAAATTCTCATGACCCACGCTCTTTGGACAAGACCGCACAGGTAGGCAGCGTCTGCTTTATGACAGCTGGGGCGAACTGCATGGAGACCCTTTCTCCTTCCACCAGTTGTTTGTCTGCTTTTCTGACCTCAAACTCTTGCTTTTCTTCCCCAAGACAAGTCCAGTCGTATTGATATTTCTCATCTATATTGAATTTTGAAGTTTAAAGAGCATTTGCACATGCATTAATATTATAAGGCTTAGTCAGGAATTCTTCCTTAAAGGACACTGACATTAACCTACTTACTATCCAACATCTCTGAGCTAGCAATGGGTTAACCTATGAATAAAAACCCTAGCTTCTGACTCCTAGCCTACCTCATAAAGTGCTATACTTAGGGTCGAAAATTATGTCCTTCCCCACTTTATGCTTTTCCAACAATGGATTCACAAGAGTCCCGAAAGCTAACCTTTTCCTCCTGCCCAACATGCTTGGTTTTATCTGCTTATTTAGTTTTCCCTGCTTTGCTTGTCCCTGGTCTGCCTGTCTGGTTAGCCCAACACTGCCCAGCCCCTCCTTTTTTTCATGACCTTTCAGGCAGGGGCCACTTTGTTTCTGTAATCAATACATAAGCCTGTTGCTGTCTATGAAATGAAAGGAAGAGACTCCTGGCATTGTCTCTGACACTTTTTATTTATTCATTCTGCCTGTTCATTCTCTCCTGTTTGCAGTTCTAGGATGAGAAACCTATTCTAGAACTTTAATTAAATCACCCATTTCTTTTTTTTTGTTATTCTATTTTTTAATTTAATTTTATTATGTTATGTTAATCACCATACATTACATCATTAGTTTTTGATGTAGTGTTCCATGATTCATTATTTGCGTATAACACCCAGTGCTCCACGCAGAACGTGCCCTCTTTAACACCCATCACCAGGCTAACCCATCTCCCCACCCCCTCCCCTCTAGAACCCTCAGTTTGTTTTTCAGAGTCCATCGTCTCTCATGGTTCGTCTCCCCCTCCGACTTACTCCCCTTCATTCTTCCCCTCCTGCTATCTTCTTCTTCTTTTTTTTTTTTTATAACATATAAGGTATTATTTGCTTCAGGGGTACAGATCTGTGATTCAACAGTCTTGCACAATTCACAGCGTTCACCATAGCACATACCCTCCCCAATGTCTATCACCCAGCCACCCCATCCCTCCCACCCCCCACCACTCCAGCAACCCTCAGTTTGTTTCCTGAGATTAAGAATTCCTCATATCAGTGAGGTCATATGACACATGTCTTTCTCTGATTGACTTATTTCACTTAGCATCTTTAGCTCCATCTATGTCATTGCAAATGGCAAGATTTCATTCTTTTCTATGGCTAAGTAATATTCATTGTATATAGATACCATCTCTTCTTTATCCATTCATCAATGAATACTTGGGTTGCTTTCATATTTTAGCCTCTGCAAATTATGCTACTATAAATATAAGGGTGCATGCATCCCTTTGAATTAGTGTTTTTGTATTTTTTGGGTAAATCCCCAGTAGTGCGATCACTGGATCATGGGGTGGTTCTATTTTTAGTTTTCTGAGGAATCCCTATACTGTTTTCCAGAGTGACTGCACCAGTTTACATTCCCATCAACAGTGCAAGAGGGTCCTTTTTTCTTCACATCCTTGCCAACATCTGTTGTTTCTTGTGTTGTTGATTTTAGCCATTCTGACAGGTATGAGGTGATATGGTTTTGATTTGCATTTCCCTGATAGTGAGTGCACTCTTACTACATTTATTCAACATAGTACTGGAAGTCCTAGCCACATGACATAACAAAAAGAAATAAAAGGCATCCAAATTGGTAAGGAAGAAGTAAAACTTTCACTATTTGCAGAGGACATGATACTATATATAGAAAACCCTGAAGATTCCACCAAAAAAAATGACTAGAAAGGATGATACTTTTTGTTTTTTTAAAGATTTATTTTGGAAGGGGTGTAGGTAGGGCCAGGGAGAGAGGGGGGAGAGGATCTCAAACAGACTTCACGCTGAGCACAGAGCCCAACCTGGGGCTTAATTCAGGACTCTGAGATCATGACCTGAGCTGAAACCAAGAGTTGGATGCTTAACTGACTGAACCACACAGGCGTCCCGAGATGATACTTTTAAATCGGTTTTGAGAAAAGATGGGTTTTAATCTTTCCATGTTCACAGGAATATGAGCAAAATTAGATAAACGCGGGGTAGTCTGTGAAACACTGCTAAGTCTGGACCAGATAGAGCAACATTTTGGTTTGGTTTTGGAAACGGTAGAGAAAATTTGCTCACGTAACATCCAAGGAACCTAGAAAGGACTTGTTATTTTTTTACCCACTTGCTAAAATGTTTTTTGGCCCTCATGGAATCTTGGTATCCTTGGCCCTGGTTTTTTCCAGCCTTTGTGACTGGAGGCCTATTTTCTTACTATTTTCCATATTCTCTTCAAAAAGGTAATATTCCTATTTTACACGATATCTCAAAATTGAAAAGCTAACTGGAAGAATTTGCATGGTCACATGGTTTGTTGTGGTTGTTATCGAGCAAGTTCATACTTTTAGGAATTGGATATTGGGAATCATTTTAGCACAGAATAATGTGTGTGTGTGTGTGTGTGTGTGTGTGTGTGTGTGTGTGCACATGCAAATCTTTCCTTTCTGTTTTCTACCTTAAAGCTATTGAAGGAACAGGACCATCTTACATACGCATGAGGATAAAATGCTTTAAATGCTTACCAAAAGCTACACTATACTACCCTAATATTCTCTCATTAATAACAGGAAGAAAATATCGGAGAAAGGGATTGAACAGAATAATAATAAAAGTAGCATAATAATTAACACTGCAGAGGAGTTATAATAAAGTAGTCAGGTTCAGAAAAAAAGTTGGTTCACAGGCACATGGTTTTATTTGTAATAAAACAGACAAAGATATGAGTTCTGGCTCCAATGCTTACTAGCTGTGTAAGCGTGGAATATTTGCATAAGCTCATTTGTAAAATAGTGAAATGTACTGTTTTCATGTTTGATGACTTAGGACATGGGTTTACTTAATCTCTTTGTCTCTCAGTTGACCTACAAAATGGATATAATGACACTATCTAGGGGCGCCTGGGTGGCTGAGTCGGTTAAGCATCTGCCTTCAGCTGAGGTCATGATCCCAGGGTCCTGGGATCCAGCCACACTGGGTTCCCCGCTGAGTGGGGAGCCTTTTCCCTCTCCCTCTACCACTCCCCCTGGTTGTGCTTACTTTCAATCTCTCTCTCTCTCTCTGTGTCAAATAAATAGATAAAATCTTTAAAAAAATAACATTATCTCTTTCATGGAGTTGTTATAAAGCGTAAATGAGATCATAAATAAAATGTAGTTAGGGGCGCCTGGGTGGCTCAGACGGTTAAGCGTCTGCCTTCAGCTCAGGTCATGATCCCAGGGTCCTGGGATTGAGTCCCACATCAGGCTCCCTTGCTCGGCAGGGAGCCTGCTTCTCCCTCTCCCTCTACCCTACCCCCTGCTCATGTTCTCTCTCTCTATCTCTCTCGTTCTCGCTCTCTATCTCACATAAATAAAATCTTTGAAAAATGTTCTTAATATTGTGACTGCCACGTGATAGGGGCTCAGTAAATGCAAGCAACCCCTGCTGTCACTGCTCTTAGTTCTTCTCTTCCTGTAGCCTCTGACAACAGCTTTCCTTCTAGCCCTGCCCTGTTCCTGCCATCTCCAGCACGCCTTCATTCCTCTCCTATCAGGGTAATAACATGGGAAGAAGAAAGAAAAGTCAACACCAGCAACTCAGAATGGAGATGGCAAACTTGGAGGAAACCAAAGCTCTGTGAGACTGGGGTCCAAGACTGAATGAGCAAATTGAAGATACCAGAGCCAAAGGAGGAAATCCAAGGGATGCCAGCAAGGGAGAGGTTAAGTTCTGAGACATCAGAGGAGAACACAGGTTGCTGCAGATTGAAAACCAGCAAAGCCTGGCAGCAGCTCTGTAGTTTCTCTAAAGGTGACTGAATAACACAAGGCTTATTTTTCATTTCTAGGAGAGTCTAAAATTCAATTTGTGAAGACAAAACAAGTTTTACTTCTAAATGTGACATGGGAGTAATAAACACTGAAGCCAAATGAACCATCAACATCTTGATAAAAGCTGCAACTGAAAGTAGGTTTCAGTCTCTTGGTTTCTGGAAATTCCGTGTCAGTTAGAAATCATGTCATTCATCAGATCTTGGATCACTAAACTCTGTCAGATGACAATGTGTGTCTAATAAGAACCTCTTCCCTGAACCCCTCAGCCTATCACAAGTGGGAGGATGGATACAGGAAATCATTCTTCGGTAACTGAGTTTATCCTTGAGGGGTTAACAGACCAGCCAGGACTCCTGCTCCCTCTCTTCTTCCTGTTTCTATCCATCTATATGGCCTGCGTGGTGGGAAATTTGGGCTTGATTTTTTTAATCAGAATCAGTTCTCAGCTTCACATGCCCATGTATTATTTTCTCAGTAATTTGTCCTTCATAGATCTCTGCTACTCCACTGTCATAATTCCCAAGCTGTTGTTGAACTTTGTTTCAGAGAAGAATCTCACCTCCTTTCCTGAATGCATGACCCAGCTCTTTTTCTTCTGTTTCTTTGGTATTGATGACTCCTACATGCTGACAGCAATGGCTTATGACCGTTATGTTGCCGTCTGTAACCCCTTGCTCTACAATGTCACCATGTCCCACAGAATCTGTTTTCTACTGGTCACCAGTGTGTATACAGTGGGTGCCTTTGGAGCCTTGGTCCATACCAGCTACATATCTAGTCAGTCCTTCTGTGGAACTAATGTCATCCACCATTATTTCTGTGACATCCTCCCCCTTCTGAATATATCTTGTTCGAGAGACTACACCAAGGAACTCTTGGTGATGATTTTAGTTGGATTCAATGTATTTGCATGTGCTTTAGCCATCTTCATCTCTTATGCCTTCATTCTTTCTAGCATCTTATGCATCCGCTCAGCCAAAGGCAGGTCCAAAGCTTTCAGTACCTGCAGCTCCCACCTTGCAGCTGTTGGGGTCTTCTATGGGTCCATCATCTTCATGTATTTTAAACCATCTGCCAGTGACATAACACAGGAGAAGGTGGCTTCTGTGTTTTATACCACAGTGATTCCCATGCTTAACCCCCTTATCTACAGCCTTAGGAACAAGGATGTCAAAGAATCACTTAAAAAAGTTCTAAATGGTGGGTTACTTTCTCAGTCAGCATAGGAAACAGCACTTTTTAAAAGAGATAGCAGCTTTGAACATAGATCTTATCTAAAGTTTTATTCTTGTTTTTAAGAATAACCAATTAGTTTCAAATCAAGGGCCATCTTAAACTAAAATGTCTGAATGATTTGTTTTTGGTGACCCTCCCTTCCTTTTTAGGTTCCCCTACTCCCAACACCCAGTATCCTTTGACTATGTCTAGTCTAGCCACTCAGGAAACAGACTTCCTAGCCTACACTCTCACCTAGTTTAAATATATATACATCAGAAACCTTCCTTTCTGTAATTTGTCCTTGCTAAACTAAAATTTCTTAATCAAACCTATTTTAAAGTTGTAATGTCTAATAATGGCTGAATGTGTAAATCCCCTCAGGAGTTTGCATTTTAATACAGAAGAGGGTTATGGAAGCAATGGACGTTTCTTAGTAGAATTTGAAGGGAATCTAGTTGCTAGTAAACAAGAAGAAATAGTATTTTCATAAGACTTCTAGCTGTTGTTAGAACCATTGAAAATAAGATTTGTCTTGTGGAGGTGTCAAATGGGGTGAAGATTGGGTAGGGATGGCAGAAAGGGACAAAATGATTTCTAATTTTTAGTTTTCACTATAATTTTAATTTACATATTTGCTTTCCAAATTATTGCATACTTTGACTCCTTTCTATTAGATCTCAAGATGACTTCCCTCTGGATGACTCCCTTAATTATTCACTATTAATTCTCCCACCATTCAGAATAATCCCTGCGCCTCAATACACCATTAAAATTCATCCATTTAGTCAGTCAATCAATAGTATTTGCTGGGCAACTATGGGCCAAACAAAAATTTCTATCTTCATTGGGAGTGTTTGCTCCCATGAACCCATGAACAAGAAAATATGTACTATATCCAGTGATGATCAGTGCTTTGGAATAAACTAAAGCAGAGGAGGGTGTTGGGCACCGGAGGGAGGAGAGACTTGCTCTTTCAAACATGGAGGTCAGACTCCGAGAAATCTAATATTTACTAGAAACCTGAAGGAAGTAGGGAATCAAGCTATGTGACTGAGAAAAGAAAATGTTAGGCAAAGAGAACATCAAATATAATCTCTGAAAGAAGAGCATGTTCGGGCACTTTTAAGGAACTGTAGTTTGGAGAGTGTGATTCAAGGCGAGTGAAGGAGGGGCAGAGTCATGAAAGGTGGTATCAGAGGGATGGTGGTGGATGGAGGTGAAATCTGTAGGGCCTTAAGGCAAGTTTGAAAGGTTTGACTGTTCCTCTAAGTGAAATGGGAAGCTGTTGAAGGGTTTGAACAGAAGAATGACCTGATCTGATTAATAGATTATTCTTACTCTTCCTAATGAATGGGCCTAGAAGCAATGAAATCCAAGTAACAAAGTTTATGCCTATTATCCAATGATAATTTGGTTTCTAACTATCACACCCCACTGAAAGAAACCAGGACTTCATGGAGAAATGTTCGATTCCAAGGTGGGGGTACCTAAAATTCAAGATGAACCTAGAATCACTTTGTATTCCACAGAATAAATAAGTGCCCCAAATTTATGGAGATACATCAAAAGGAAAGAGCTTCTCCTGGACAAATTTAGGACAATTTGAACATCAAAATGGATGGTTTATGAAAATCTACAGGTCCTTACTGATACAAAAATAATAATGACAATAAAATAAAAAGTAGTAGAAAAGGGAAAGCTCTTCACAGAACAACATCAATGAATAAATTTAAAAGAAATTATATAATTGGAAACTCATAATATTGCAGTGACAATACTAATAATTGAATTAGCTAAGAATCCTCAATAGAAATTCTATGTGGTCTTGGTTATTTCTGTATTAGTAAAGAATTGAAGGCATTCTTATAAAGTAATTTTCCTCACTTAGATTATATGAAGATAAAGGAGATGACATTTTCTAGCTTTCTACTCCTATGCCTAAACACTTTAGAATTTCCTACCTAGTTTATCAAAATGCAGAAAATTCCAGAAAAATAATGCAGATCAATAATGGTAGTAAAGCATATCTAATGCAACTTATCATTTTCTTAATGATAAAACCTGAGACTCAGAAAGGTACTTCTTTCCCCCTACATTTTCCCTTCTCCAAAGTCTCATATCTAAGTGTTTCCCCAGCTCTGCATACTCACTCTCTCATAGCGCTCCTCATTCCTTCCCACCCCCAAATGTAAGAATGAGGCTACTTTCTGTTTAAGTTCCATAGCGTCCATTTACATAATATTGAAAGAAACAAAAATGTGAACCTGACTTACCAGTAAGGATGATAAATAAACACAAATTACAGAATTACTGATCTAAATATAAATAAAATAAATATATAAAGTAAAATACAAAAATAGTTCAAAAAATCCATGAAATGAACATCAAAATATGGTGATAGAAATTTCTGTATTCACAAAATTGTGGGAATTCTTACTAATGCCATCATTTTTGAGATAAACAGACTGATGCTGAAGACAAATCTATATTCCTCTTCCTTTTATGACTGAGACTACAAATCACCATTAGGAAGAGATATTACATACATGGAAGAGATTAAGAAGAGATATTACATACAACCAGTACTGACTCTCTCGAATGTAGAGGTTCCTAATCTTTTTTTTGGATCAGAGATTATTTAGGTGGCCAGATGAAGAATTAGAATCTTTCTTAGAATAATGTTTCTAACTGTATAAAATACATATGATTAAACATTGTAATAAACTAAACTATTGACATCAAAATATTTAAAATAAATTTGTGATTTCTTTATTAGTGAATTAAATCACAGGATCTGGTAGCAGATCTAATAATTACTATAATTTGAAGTAGTGATGGTTATAAATGTTCATGATCAGTACTCCATTTTATCCTAAGAACCCCTTTGACAGGTACAACTTTATGTGATAGGAAAATATATGTGATTCTGTTGATAACAAAGTCATAGATAATTACATATTTTAACATGATCAATTACTAAGATTCTGACTTGAAGGTAATGTTAAATTTTAATTTAGAGATTAGTGAAAATAAACTTCCTATCCAAGTTTTCAGATCCATAAACTCCAATTTAAGAAGGGCTTTACTAATGTAAGCAAAGTCTCCAGAGCTCCATACTCAATTTTAGCAATGAGCTGAATTCTAAGACTATCCCAATGGGCATAACTTCCTCTCTTGAGTAGGTGGAGTGAATTCTGACTCAACACATAAAATCTCAGGAAAAAGCACAAGACCCTGTTCATTAAATATGAGATACAGACAAAATTCTTTCCTCCATCTGTCCCCACACTCCCAGTTAAAGTGGATAAAAACATAACAAGTCCTTAAATTATACCTCAAAGTGGAGAACAAATGCCTCTCAGATGATCTGGAAGAGGATTCCATGTGAATTCACACACTATGTATATCAGAGATATACAGAACTGACTACACTGGGAATGGGGAAAGAAAAGACGCCACGTGGTAACTTCAACAATTGCAGAGAAAATAAAGGAAGGAAGGAAAGTAAGAAAAATGAACAAAACAGATGAAAGCACCAATTTTTGTCAAGGACTAGGGCACATATCTAAGAACACCTCTTCTCTTTCTAAAGAGACAGCAGGTATCTTGTTCACACGAGACATGAAACTTCCATAACATCACAGGTATATCATATAGGTTATAATGATCAGAATTTAAGCTATTTCTTCCATTTAAAAGTGGGTTATTTTGCTTCTTCTATGATGATGAAAAGTTATAAAATATTTTTATTTATAAAAGTTTGTGTAGCACAAAACCATTTCAATAAAATGATTTTGATCTGTTCTTCTGTATATCTATGTGGCTATTTGTCCCTTTATATATGATTACTTACTGGTATTTTACTTAGTATGTGTGTGTGTAATAAAATATGAGAGGGGCACCTGGGTGGCTCAGTTGGTTAAGCGTCTGCCTTCGGCTCAGGTCATGATCTCAGGGTCCTGGGATTGAGCCCCACATTGGGCTCCCTTCTCAGTGGGGAGTCTGCTTGTCCCTCTCCCTCTGCCCTTCCCCGTGCTATTGCTCTCTCTTTCTCTCTCAAATAAATTAAAAAAATCTTAAAAAAATGTGAGATGACTTTTACTGCTCTTCTATTTTACTTTTATCTTGTTTGAATGTCTTTAAAATTAGTATAAATTATTTTTGTAAAATTAAGTGATTCTAAAAAAGAAAATATCAATAGAATTGCCTGGAAAAAATAAAATGCTGTCATCTGTTCCTTGTGTAATATGCCAGGAATTTTTGTTTTGTTTTCCAGTAATTGTTGCTGTCGTTTGTTGTGTTTTTCTAGATTGTTGAGCCAGGAAATGGGTTGTGCTGAAAAATGAGAGAGGATACCACTATATATCGTCCCCTTAACTTTCCACTACACTGAAGAGTAAGTGCAGCATTAAAACAGAACTGATGGTATTAAAACAATCAATAGATAAATTGAAGGAGAGAATAGTTACTGCAATGTCATCATGTCCTGAAATGTACATAATGTGTTGGTAGCTGGGGTCTATATGGTGGCAGGGTTAGGAACTGTAGCCCACATGATCTCTATGATCAGGCTTTCCTCCTGTGGGGAAATATCCAGCATTACTTCTGTGACATATTTCCTCTCCTAACGCTCTCCTGCTCCAGCACCTACCTAAACGAGCTCCTCACGATACCTCTAGGTGAATTCAATCTGTTGGCAACAGCGACTGTCATTATCTCTCTCTTTTTTCAAGGTTTTATTTATCTATGAGAGAGAGAAAGAGCACATGAGAAGGGGGAGGATCAGAGGGAGAAGCAGACTTCCTGCCGAGCAGGGAGCCCAATGCGGGACTCGATCCAGGGACTCCAGGATCATGACCTGAGCTGAAGGCAGTAGCTTAACCAACTGAGCCACCCAGGTACCCTGTCATTATCTCTTACAATTTTGTGTTCTCCAACATTCTTTTTTTTTTTTTAATTTTTTAGAAGACTTAAAAATTTTTTAAGATTTTTATTATTTATTTATTTGAGAGAGAGAGAGAGAGCACAAGCGGGTGGAGGGGTCAGCGGGAGAGGGGCAAGCGGACTCCACACTGAGCATGGAGCCCCACGAGGGGCTAGATCTGACGCCCCTGAGATCATGACCTAAGCCAAAATCAAGAGTCTCCTGCTCAACTAACTGAGCCACCCAGGCACCCCTCTCTAACATTCTTTGAAAACCCTCAGCTGCAGGCAGGTCCAAAGCTTTTAGTACCTGCAGCTCTCATTTACAGCTGCTGGAAACTTTTATGAATCCATCATACTTATTCATTTTAAGCCAATCTCCAGTAGCAGCAACATGGCTCAGGAGAAGGTTGCTTCCGTGTTGTTGTTCTATACCACTGTGATCCCTACTGATCTATAGTTTGAGAGAGAAGGATGTGTTGAGAGAAGTCACGGGGAAGAGGTATGGAGCACCGCAGGGTAGCAGTCAGAAGCAGTAAAGGTCATGGTCATAGTGTGCTTCTTTTTCTTTAACTAACTTCCCCTTCTGTTTCTTAAAAGAAACATGCCATTCTAATCTAAATGTGAAATTTGTCAATGGCTTTTTCAGATTTACTGAAATCTTATGTTTTTTTCTCTTTTCTTAACACTTGTTTATTATATATTAGTATAGTATAGTATTATAGTTTATTATTATAGTATAGTATAGTATAGAATCCTAATATTGGAAAACCTTTCATTTTTGTAATAAATCCTATTTGGTCAGGGCACATTATTTTCATATTCTGGTGCTGGATTCTGTTTAGAAATACAGTATTTAGTATTTTTGCTTTGATATTCTCAAGTGTTATTTCTTCATAATATTATTTTTGTTCTTATCTGTTCTAGGTATCATGAGTTACTTTCTTCATAAAAAATTTTGGAAATTTTTCCTTATTCGTATTCTCCAGGGTTTTTTTTTTTTAAGCATTGAGACTATTTTGCTTTTGAAGGTTGTCTAGAATTGCCCTTTGAAACAATCTGGGTCTGGTATTTTTGGGGGGGTAGTTTATTGATAACTTTAATCTTTAATGGAAATTGATCTATATTACTATTGCTGGCAATACAGTTATGGTAAACTGTATTTTTCTAGAAAACTAGCCATTTTAACTAAGTTTTAAAGTTTATTTTTATTTTTTATTTTTTTTAAAGATTTTATTTATTTATTTGAGAGAGAGAGAATGAGAGATAGAGAGCACGAGAGTGAAGAGGGTCAGAGGGAGAAGCAGACTCCCTGCTGAGCAGGGAGCCCGATGTGGGACTCGATCGTGGGACTCCAGGATCATGACCTGAGCCGAAGGCAGTCGCTTAACCAACTGAGCCACCCAGGCGCCCTAAAGCTTATTTTTATAATGATATCAAATTTTTGGGTTGCTTGGGTGGCTCAATCGGTTAAGCGTCTGCCTTCAGCTCACGTCATGATCCCAGGGTCCTGGGAGTCCCGCATCGGGCTCCCTGCTGGGCAGGGAGTCTGCTTCTCCTTCTGCCTGCAGCTCCCCCTGCTTGTGCGCATGTGCTCTCTCTGACAAATAAATGAAATCTTAAAAAAATGGTATCAAATTTTTTTCTCATGGTTTACTTTAATTGCTTCTGTTTTAATGGTTCGTCTTTCACCTTTTTCACTTTGCATATTTTATACTCTTTTATCTTGATTAATTTAGCCATCGACTTATACTTTTAATTTGTTTTTCTAAAATCAATAGGATTTTGATTTTTAAATTATGTTTTTTCTACCCTCTAATAATTTCTTCTTTTTATATGGCTTTGTTGCTTCTTTTCTGTGGACTTATAACACCCCACCCCCCACCAAATCACTACTGTTCATATCTCTCTTACCTTAGGCGAGTTTTGCCTGTGGTAGATCTTCATATGCATTTTGTGGACAAGGTTTACTCTTTGAGATAATTTCCTGTAATCTTAGTTCATCCATGCTCTCTTCTGTAGAAGGGGCATGTAGTTTCCTTTATGGTTGTCTCCTTTCTGCAGGAGAGGCAAAGGGAAAGAGATTGTGTGTCCTTCTTCTTCTTTGGGCTTTCTTTTATATTGCTTTTATTTCAGGATTTTCCCTTTCTCTGCTTGCTTTTCTTTTCTCCATTCTATCTGACTCCAAAAGCTATCTCTTCCTTCATTTAATCCTCTTCTCTCCTAGAAATGTTGCTTCTCTAAGATCTCTAAGATCACATCTTGTATATTGTGTGCACCTTTTGGATTTCTTTCCTATAGTCAATATTCTGGTCTAGCAGGTCTACTTTTTCAGTATTTTCTGTATTTAAGATGGACTTTTTAATTTTCAGGGACCAATATCTTTGCTGGAATCTAGTGTCATCTTTTCTACTTACAGATAATTTGAACTTGGTAGTGCTTTCTCTCTATCACCTAGCTGTGCTGAAGGTATAGTGTTTATGTGGTTTTACCTGCTCTGTTGATGATCTATATACCTTTGAGGAGTGCATAATGAGAGATTCAAATGTACGAAGGTATCATTATCTCATCTACTCCAAAGTTCTGGACAAAATACTTTGCAATGAAAAACGTATAGCCAAATAGCCAAATAATATATGGTGACATTTTCAACATGATTAGACATTAAGGGACTGCATATAATGAGATACTGTGACATATTCACCAAAAAGGCTAAAATTGTGAAGACTCACAATACTACGTGTTGACAAGGATCTGGAGTGTAGCTGGAAGTTGCATATATTGCTGGTGGCAATATGGCCATTACCTACCACCTTGGCTAAGAGTTTGGCATTGTTTTCTAAATGTAAATATTTTCTAAAGTTAAATAACCTACTATATAAGCCAGGAGACATATACCCAGCTGTAGATATAAACACAAAAGAAATGAGGATGTATATATATCAACCAAAAGACAAGTAAAAGTATAATCATAGAAGCTTAATCATAATAGTTCCAAACTGAACACATTACAAGAGAATGGGTAAATAAAATGTGTTTTATTCATACAACAGAGACTATACAAACAGCCACAACATGGATAAGTTTTATAGAAAAATTCTTGAGTAATATAAGCTAGACACAAGAGGATATACTGTATGATTCCATTTATATGAAGTTCAAAATAAGGAAAGAAAATTATCCAGTTGTACTAGTGCTGCCTCTTGGAAGAAAGTGGATACTGACTGGGAAAAAATATGAGAAAGCCTTTAGGTGTGATGCTAATGTTCTATTCATATCTTTATCTGGATAGTCACTAAATAGGTATAAACATAATTAAAAATCCAAGGAGTTGTATTCTTAGTGCATTTTGTGTATGATGATGAAGTGGAAGAAAGTCCAAAAATGCTTGGAGTAGAAGATAAGACTTCTTCAATACCCTGCACTCAACACAGACACACACAAAAATGACTTTTAAATCATCCCTCTAATATTATCCTTATTCATTTGCATGCTAAATGATTATTGTAGTTGGAAAGAAATAAGAAAGAATGTTAATGCGTTAGGGATTCTTTTTATCCTAGTGAGTTATGTATATGCATGCTGTTTGCCATGCATGTCTTTTTAAATTTCAATATACATTGGATATGATCCGTGTCACTAAGTATTGTTTTATGA
Organism: Zalophus californianus; assembly: GCF_009762305.2. Taxonomy (NCBI): domain Eukaryota; kingdom Metazoa; phylum Chordata; class Mammalia; order Carnivora; family Otariidae; genus Zalophus; species Zalophus californianus. The sequence continues at coordinate 20,042,428 of NC_045605.1, forward strand.
CTGCTTTTGTTTTCTATTGTATATACCGTATTTTATTTCAGCTTATATCTCTGAAGGTCATTTCATTCAATTTATTTTTGCAATTATCAATAGCACAGCAATAAATATTGTAGCTCTATCTTTGCCAATATGACTTTTATTTTTTAAGCATACATGCCTAAAAATTCCATAACTTGGTAAAATTCCACAAAGAATTTACAATTCAATATACTTAATACATACTATCAAACTGTCTTATGGAAATTAATATAGATATTTAAGCATGCATATTACGATTATTTTATTTGAATTTTTATAACTAATAGAGTTGGACAAGTTTAATGTGCTAATTTGCATTCATATATCTTTTTATATTTGTTCACTGAATAATTTTTGACTACTTTCCTATGGAGTATTAATCTTTTTTATATGAATTTATAAGGAGATTTTACATATTTTTATTTTGGTCAGCTAAAATCCTTTTGTTCTTTTCTACTGGTTCTGACTTTTCCTTCTGGAGTAAAAATCATCCGAGTAAGTTTACAAATAAATGTTTTTAAGCATAAAAAAGGTCTTCTGTCATTTTTCATAAGACTTACTTAGAATTTCTATCATAACTTAATTTTGAATCTTATTTCTTTATTCTATTTGTAGTCAACATAGACTTGCCTTTTTTTCCCCTGAATTGATTGGAATGTGTTTTTTTCTAAATTCCAGGAGTCCATGAAAGGGGGATGAGACACCCCTCCCTCATTCTTGATGTTCTCATCCAGGTGGAGGAATATCTATTACTTTAACACTCCAGACCCACTTCCCACCCTAGGTCACTACTCCTAGAGAGGTGGAATGACTTATCTGAGTGATGAATTTCAAAGGAAAAGCTATTTCTTTCTTTTTGAAAGTTCGTATACATTCAGAAAGAATATATTCTTGGTTACTCTTTCCCATGCAATCTGACCTCTAGGTAGAGACCTGCAGAAATCCCGCACTATCTGTGATTAGAGTAGTAAGTTTGCCTGATTCTAGAGCTTAGTTTTAAAAAGTTTGCTTGCCCCCAAATATATCTTTACCAATAATAAAGATGTAATAAAGATATTTCAGTCTTCACTTGACAGATTGTTTATTTACCTTTTCTATTAGTGAAGAACAAGTGCTCTATTATTTTACTTTCTCAAAGTACTGTATCTTGTATATTGGATCACGGTTATGAAGAATTTAATAGGAGAAGTGGATTTCGGAGCAAAAGTGTACTTAGGAGTTTTGGGATTTTGATAGAGAAGGGATTTTGACTCACTGACACAAAGTCAACTTATTTTGCAATATTTATATAGGTTATAGTTTATGCATAACTTTTAACTAATAAGATCCCAGCAAATGGCTATGAGTCTAAAGCTTCCAAAAAGTGGAATTCTGAGGCGGAGCAAGATGGCGGAGGAGTAGGAGACCTGGATTTCGTCTGGTCTCAGGAATTCAGCTGAATAGGGATCAAACCATTCTGAACACCTACGAACTCAACAGGAGATCGAAGAAAAGAATAGCAACAACTCTCTGAACAGAAAAGCGACCACTTACTGGAAGGTAGGACGTGCGGAGAAGTGAATCCGAGGCGATATTCGGGAGGATAGACGGCGGGGGAGGGGGCCTCCGTCGGCCGCTTCTGGCAAGTGACAGAGCCGCGGAGCACAAAATCGGACCTTTTAGAAGCCGGCTCGGCTGAGGGACGTCGCTCCAGTGGCTAAGCGAGGGGTGGAACCCTCGCGGGACAGTGTGGTCTCAGGACCCTCGGGGTCACAGAAAGACCGGGGGTGCCTGAGTGCGGCAGAGCTCCCAGGTATCGGAGAGGGGAAGCCAGCTGCAGAGACGGAGCCGAGGCGCGGGCTCTCAGCTCAGGGCTGCCATAAACTGTGATCTGCGACACGGTCGGGCCACTGCTCCTCCAGCAGGGACCCAACAAGCGGCAGAGCCGGGGAGACTCCCCTTCCTCCCCCAGGAGGAGTGGCGCCGGAGCGCACCGCAGGGATCGGCTGGGTTTGGAGACTCCACACAGGGTTGGGTGCCAGAGATAGAAACGCTCGGTCACAGGCCGGGTGAGCACGGAGTGCGGCCGGAGACCGGGGAGACGGGAGTGACTGCTTTTCTCTGGGGGAGCACTGAGGAGCGGGGCCCCGAGTTCTGCTCCTCCAGGCGGAGATTGGGAGGCCACCATTTTCACCCTGGTCCTCCAAAGCTGTACCGAGAGCTTGCAGGGAAAAAAAAGCTCCTGAGAGCAAACTGGAGCAGATTGCTTAGCCCGGACTCACAAAAGCGGGGCAATTCTGCCTCCAGCAAAGACATTTGGGAACCATGGCAACAGGCCCCTCCCCCAGAAGATCAGCACAACAGCCCGCAAGCCAAGACCAAGTTTACTGATCAAGGAGAACGGGAGAACTCCAGCGCTAGGGGAATACTGCACATAGAATTCATAGCTTTTTTTACCATGATTCATTAGTCTTTCAAAGTTAATTTTTTAACTGTTTTTTTTAATTTTTCTTTTTCCCTTTTTCAACCAACATCTTATCAATCCCTTTTTTAAAAAAACATTTTTTATTTTTCATTTTTAGAGTCATATTTTATCCCTTCATAGTAGTTACCCTTATTTTTGGCATATATATATATGAGTTGTTCTCTCTTTAAAATTTTGAGATACAGTTTCTTCTAACAGATCAAAATATACCCTAAATCACTAGTGTATGGCTTTGTTCTAGTCTCCTACCTGATCACATTCTCTCCCTTTTTTTTCTTTTTTTTAAATCTTTCTTTTTTCAAACAACTTCTTATCTTATCAATTCCTTTTATAAAATCTTTTATAATTTTCATCTTTACAGTCATCTTTCATCCCTTCATTGTATCAACCCTTATTTTGTACATATATAAGTCCTTCTTCCTTTAAAATTTTAGGAGGCACTTTTTTCTAACAGACCAAAATATGCCCAAAATCTAGTGTGTGGCACTGATCAATGCACTAGCCTGATCATATTTGATCATATTCTGTTTTTTTTGTATTGTTGTGTTTTTGTTTTTATCTTTTTTTTCTTTTGTTTTTCTTTCTTTCCCTTTCTTTTCCCCTGGTTTCAGGTCTTTTCTGATTTGTGTAGAGTATATTTGCTGGGGACGTTGTTAACCTGTTAGCATTTTGTTCTCTCATTCATCTATTCTCCTCTGGACAAAATGATAAGATGAAAAAAATCATCTCAGCAAAAAGAACAAGAGGTAGTACCGTCTGCCAGGGATATATTCAATACGGACATTAGTACGATGTTGGACCTAGAGTTCAGAATCATGACCTTAAAGATACTAGCTGGGCTTGAAAAAAGCGTGGAAGTTATTAGAGAAACCCTTTCTGGAGAAATAAAAGAACTAAAATCTAACCAAGTCGAAATCAAAAAGGCAATTAATGAGGTGCAATCAAAAATGGGGGCGCTAACTGCTAGGATAAATAAGGCCAAAGAGAGAATCAGCGATATAGAAGACACAATGATAGAAAATAAAGAAGCTGAGAAAAAAGAGAGAGAAACAAGTACAGGATCACGAGGGCAGAATTCGAGAGCTAAGTGATACGATAAACGAACAACATTAGAATAATTGGGATCCCAGAAGAAGACGAAAGAGAGAGAGGGGCAGAAGGTATATTGGAGCAAATTATAGCAGAGAACTTCCCTAATGTGAGGAAGGAAACAGGCATCAAAATCCAGGAGGCACAGAGAAACCCTCTCAAAATCAATAAATATAGGTCAACACCCCGACATCTAATGGTAAAACTTACGAGTCTCAGAGAAAAAGAGAAAATCCTGAAACCAGCTCGGGAGAAGAGATATGTAACCTACAATGGTAGAAATATTAGATTGGCAACAGACCTATCCACAGAGACCTGACAGGCCAGAAAGGACTGGCATGATATCTTCAGAGCACTAAACGAGAAAAATATGCAGCCAAGAATACTATATCCAGCTAGGCTGTCATTGAAAATTGAAGGAGAGATAAAAAACTTCCAGGACAAACAAAGACTAAAGGAATTTGCAAACACGAAACCAGCCCTCCAAGAAATATTGAAAGGGATCCTCTAAGCAAAGAGAGAGCCTAAAAGCAGCATAGATCAGAAAGGAACACAGACAATATACAGTCACAGTCACCTTACAGGCAATACAATGGCACTAAATTCATACCTTTCAATAGTTACCCTGAAGGTAATGGGTTCAATGCCCCAATCAAAAGACACAGGCTATCAGATGGGATAAAAAAATAAGACCCATCGATATGCTGTCTGCAAGAGACTCATTTTTGACCCAAAGACACCCCCAGATTGAAAGTGAGGGGTTGGAAAACCATTTACCATGCTAATGGACACCAAAAGAAAGCTGGGGTGGCAATCCTTATATCAGACAAATTAGATTTTAAAACAAAGACTGTAATAAGAGATGAAGAAGCACACTATATCCTATTTAAAGGGTCTATCCGACAAGAAGATCTAACAATTGTAAATATCTATGCCTCTCACATGGGAGCAGCCAATTCTATAAGGCAATTAATAACAAAAGCAAAGAAACACATTGACAACAATACAATAATTGTGGGGGACTTTAACACCCCCCTGACTGAAATGGACAGATCATCTAAGCAAAAGATCAACAAGGAAATAAAGACTTTCAATGACACACTGGACCAAGTGGACTTCACAGACATATTCAGAACATTCCATCCCAAAGCAACGGAATACACATTCTTCTCTAGTGCCCATGGAACATTCGCCAGAATTGATCACATCCTAGGTCACAAATCAGGTCTCAACCGGTACCAAAAGATTGGGATCATTCCCTGCATATTTTCAGACCACAGTGCTTTGAAACTAGAACTCAATCACAAGAGGAAAGTCAGAAAGAACTCAAATACATGGAGGCTAAAGAGCATCCTACTGAAGAATGAATGGGTCAACCAGGAAATTAAAGAAGAATTAGAAAAATTCATGGAAACCAATGAAAATGAAAACACAACTGTTCAAAATCTTTGGGATAAAAGCAAAGGCAGTCCTGAGAGGAAAGTATATAGCCATACAAGCCTTTCTCAAGAAACAAGAAAGGTCTCAAATACACAACTTAACCCTACACCTAAAGGAGCTAAAGAAAGAACAGCAAATAGAGCCTAAACCCAACAGGAGAAGAGAAATAATCAAGAGCAGAGCAGAAATCAATGAACTAGAAACCAAAAGAACAGTAGAACAGATCAACGAAACTAGGAGCTGGTTCTTTGAAAGAATTAACAAGATTGATAAAGCCCTGGCCAGACTTATCCAAAAGAAAAGAGAAAGGACCCAAATCAACAAAATCATGAATGAAAGAGGAGAGATCACAACCAACCCCAAAGAAATACAAACGATTATAAGAACATATTATGAGCAACTCTATGCCAGCAAATTAGATAACCTGGAAGAAATGGGTGCATTCCTAGAGATGTATCAACTACCAAAATTGAACCAGGAAGAACTAGAAAACCTGAACAGACCTATCACCACTAAGGAAATTGAAGCAGTCATCAAAAATCTCCCAAGAAACAAAAGCCCAGGGCCAGATGGCTTCCCAGGGGAATTCTATCAGACATTTCAAGAAGAATTAATACCTACTCTCCTGAAACTGTTCCAAAAAATAGAAATGGAAGGAAAACTTCCAAACTCATTTTATGAGGCCAGCATTACCTTGATCCCAAAACCAGACAAAGACCCCATTAGAAAGGAGAATTACAGACCAATATCCTTGATGAACATGGATGCAAAAATTCTCACCAAAATACTAGCCCATAGAATCCAAGGGTACATTAAAAGGATTATTCACCATGACCAAGTGGCATTTATCCCTGGGCTGCAAGGCTGGTTCAACATCCGCAAATCAATCAATGTGATACAATACATTAACAAAAGAAAGAACAAGAATCATATGATCCTCTCAATAACTGCAGAAAAAGCATTTGGCAAAGTACAGCATCCTTTCTTGATCAAAACTCTTCAGAGTATAGGGATAGAGGGTACATACCTCAATATCATAAAAGCCATCTATGAAAAACCTACAGCGAATATCATTCTCAATGGGGAAAAGCTGAGAGCTTTTCCCCTAAGGTCAGGAACGCGGCAGGGATATCCACTCTCACCACTGCTATTCAACATAGTATTAGAAGTCCTAGCCACAGCAATCTGACGTGCTATATCTTGATTGGTTCCATTCCTCACCTGTCTCATGACTTGATCCTTTTCAGGGATTTAAAAGGTCAAGGACAAAGACCACAGCCTTGTCTCTACCTAAAATTCTCACATGCTCCTCCCTACGAATCCTTTCATTTTGCTCCTAGGTTTAAGCCCCTAACTACCTCACTTTCAAAGAAAGCACAAACTTTCAAAACCTAATTAGTTTTTCATTATTATTCAAAGAAGATTGTTCATCCTCTTTCTCTAGGCATAGATCAACAGAACCTTCAGTCTTGTTTGAAACATGTCTATGAGTCTAGCTCTGGTGATCTAAAAGTAGTGTGTTTCAATTTTTCAACCCATCTATAGGAGTTGACATAATGAATATTCTCTAAAACTGAGAGCTCAGAAATGTAAAACGTTTTATAAAGAGATGAATACAAAGGCAAAATTATAGAAATGACTCTAATCAATTCAGAACCTGGTTCTCCAACTCTGTCCAATGGATGGAAAACTCCAGTGGCCAGGAACTTCATTTCAATGTAGATGAGGTTGACAGAAATGTGGGACTAAAGACTATTCTTAGACTATATTTTAAACCTTTCCTATTCAAGAAACAGCTAAGAAGTAAGATTGGCTTTCATGTGTAGTTCCTGAACAATCAACAAGGTGCTGCTTCCCTCCTGACTCTTCCCTGTTGTCCATAATTAGAGGCTAAACTCTCACTAACCTGTCCCTAAAAGCTACAGCTCATACCGGAAGATTTCTCCTTCCCTGACTTAGGTTTCCCTAAAGTCAAAGCAGAGGATTCAGGGAAAAGGATTTCCTACTTTACCTGATATGTTTTTATTATCTGAGGAATCAAGTTTGATCATTTTTCACTGAGGCATGTTGAATGGTACAAAATGTTCCTTTAACTCATGATACTCAAAGAGAGAATACATGCAGTATCTAGACCTTGATATGACTTTAAATTCCAATTTCCAAAATGAGAAAAAATATCAGTGAGGAAAGACTCCAGAGTGATAGTCTGCTTTTTATTTTGCATGAAAAATATGCAACATGTGATCATTTTCCATGATCACAAACAAAAAATTTATGAAATTGCTGCAGTCTATTTTTCTCTCTATGCCTTCCACAACATACTAAGGGTGCTCAATATGTGTTGATTCAAAGGCTTAATTCTATAGGGTGTTATTATCTCTGAGAACACATGAGAAGAGAGCCAGATTTCAGAATTCAGGAAATTAGATAATAACCTAAGAGAAACAGAGTCAGAGTTGCCAGGATACATCTCTAAGCAGCCCAATTAGCAATGACGATGAGACTCGACCATCATCAGATAAATGCTCTGAACTTGACCAACGATCCATGGGAATAAGACTGATGTCCGATGTTTTTATTATTCACAGAGAAGCCATGAAAGTGAGCCAGGAGGGGGGGCATTTTGGGTTGAGATCTACTTAGTGGATACCATTACCATAGTTTTTTAATAGGCTTACACATAAACTGACTAAAATTTCTTTTATAATCCCAAATAATATTGAAATTATTACCACTGGGGAGGGTTGTGCAGGGTCAGAACCAGAGCAAATCTATCTCTCTGACTGGAGACGTATTCCAGCTGATTTGGAGACTAAAATTGCTGATATGTCGGAATAAACAAAGCCCATGAGGTCAGATTTTGAGGGAGCTCAATAGATGGAGGAAAGCAACAGATGTACAGTAATATTTCACTAATCTGGAGATATTTATCTAGTGACTTAAAATTTTCAATATTGCCAAAAAACTGAATGTAAGTAAAAGCACCTTGAAGACATTAATATAAATGTCACAATATCCATTTATTAAAGTTTACTCACTTATCAGTCCACACTGGTCCTCTCGGTGCCATATTATTGTTTTTCTTAAGAAATAATTTTAGCAAACATGGATGAGATCAGAATGAAGGCAGCAAATTCAAAAGGAGAAGGAAGGCGTGAGAAAACTTTAAAAAAGCTGAGCATAGCAAGAAGAACAGTTTAACAGCAAGAAAGGAGGCCCCCAGAAAGCTATTTTAAAAAATAATTAAAAAAAAAAACATTACTCACACAGCATAGTTAGCTAGGACTCCAGAAAATGTGAATATATAGAAACATATATACATGGCATGCCAGGATGGCTCAGTAGGTTAAGTGTCTGACTCTTGGTTTCTGCTCAGGTCATGATCTCAGGGTCGTGAGATTGAGCCGTGTATCGGGCTCCACGCTGAGTGTGGCGTCTGCTTATCCCTCTCATTCTGCTTCTCCCCTCGCTCCCTCTCTTTCTCTCTCAAATAAGTAAATCATCTTTAAAAAAAACCCATAGATACATACACAAAATAGCTCCTGTGCATAAAAATGATTGTTCCAAATCACCAAAAGAACATTTATTTATTTTTAATATCATCAGCTGAAAAAGGCGAGGAAGGATGAAATGCAATATTTAATTTCCTATCAAAGTAATTCAATAAATGAAGCACTTTAAAGTTTGGCAAGTATAATAAGGTATTTACATATGTGAGATATCCCTGGAAATGAGAGGTTATTAAACCAAATGAAAGAGACAGAAAGACACTACTTTGTTTCCCTCCCAATTTTTCTCCCCTTTGGTTAGTGGCCTACAATGCTACTGTTTTTGAAGTTTTATAATACAACCATGGTATAGACAGAAAAGTGTCAGTCCCCATTCTTGGGAAGCATAAATGGATATCTAAGGAAAGGACCTGGTGGTTCAAGGATATAAGAATATTACTCAATAGATACTTCATCAAGTTACCCATAAAACATGCAGAATTAAAATACAAATATATATATTAGGTATATATAATGTAATATATAATGTATAATAATTATAAATACAAGTGTGTGCCTAATTACAGTTTAAAAATAAAATAAAATTTTGTTTCTTTTCTTTAACAGAGATATGTAAATCTTCCTGCATACTCCTACCTTTTAAACAGAGTTATCTAGGGCAGATATGAGTCTGTCATTTTCTCACACTAGAAAGATAACATTAAATAACATCTATGGAAATAATTTGTTGTAGGATCCAGAATACAGTGTTATAATTATTGGAGAAATCTCACTGTTACTTTCCTTTCTACAATGTAACATTATTCAAGAAACTAATAAAATTGGCTAGATACCAGAATCTCGAATATTATTGGGAATGTAGCTATCCTTTTGGGCTCTGATAAAGTAAATATTTTTGTTAAGAAAAGAGAATTCATAAAGTTCAATCTTCTGGATAGAGAATAAAATTTAATTTTTCATGGGATTCAAACACTGTGGAAAGGACATATTCCTGTGTTTATTACTTTATCCAAAGCAAATGTTGCAGAACATCTGTATGACTTTCATCAGAACAAAACCTTTGTTAATTTCAAATCTTTTACCCTATGATCCTATGGTGACATAAATAGAAAGGCATCTTACCTGGAGGCAGAAGAACAAGCTAAAAGCACTTGGTGTAGAGTCCGTGTGATTACAGCAAGTCATTTACCCTCTGAATCTTTGTTCCCTCTTCTATAAAAACAGTAGTTATGAAAAAAAAAGTAGTTATGAAGATAAAAAGATCTGTACAGAGCTTTGAAAAACTTTAAGCTACTATGTAATTATCAGTTACTATTGTTTTTATTATTTCTTACATTTATAAAGTACTTTCCGAGTTTACTTTGTATCATTCCAAGATCCCCAAAGCAGCGGGCACCCTCACCCAGGGAGCATGAATGGGAGCCTGGACGAGTGTATTCAGAGAAAAGCAGTGTTTCTTCTTGGGTCTCCCGGAGAAGAGCACTCTCTTTCAACCAGAAAACAAAAAACTTTAAAAGTTGTATTTCAAGAGGCAAAGAGGTCAGGAGACTCCCAGGGTTCCTACAATGACTTTGGAAGAATTGTCAAGAGCTAGGTGCTCATATTAGTGACTATGAATACCAGGACATTATGACCTAGATCTAAGAAGGAGCTGTATTGGCAATTATGCCAACTCTGTTCTTGCTCTCATAGGAATAGCGATGGCAGAAAACTATCCAGACCAGCAGTGGGAGCAACATGAGGATGAGGTCATTAAGTGCTGTCAATTTAACTGAACATGTAGACCTTTCCACATCTAAATAGTCTCACCAATTTCTCAAACTTTAACAACCATGGCTCACAGCCCAGCAACTTAAATTTGACAATTGAGTACTACATTTGCTAATTATGCCTTTGATTGGACACCATTTAAGGAGCAAATCCATCTGCATAAGAAAGATCTTGCAGGGCGCCTGGGTGGCTCGGTCGCTGGGCGTCTGCCTTTGGCTCAGGTCATGATCCCAGGGTCCTGGGATCGAACCCCACATCGGGCTCCCCCCTCGGCGGGAGGCCTGCTTCTTCCTCTCCCACTCCCCCTGCTTGTGTTCCCTCTCTCGCTGTGTCTCTCTCTGTCAAATAAAAAAAAAAAAAAAAAAATCTTAAAAAAAAAAAAGAAAGATCTTGCGGTTAAGTCAATGTAACAGATTTCAGGACAAGAGGGCATTCAAATATTGGGCTCTGTGGACATTGTTTGGCTCATTGAGCGGAAACATTGAAACCCAAATGCAGATAATGGGAAATCAAATCAAGGAAATTAAGTCATCCAGTGTACATATGAACAAAAGGTAAATAAGTAAGTACATGTAAAATTCAGGATTACCTTCTCCAGACAAACTTTTCAGAGCAGTCAACCTGTCTTTCAAAGTAATTTTCTTGCGGTTGCTTAAAAAGTGAATGAATAGGGGTGCCTGGGTGTCTCAGTTGGTCAAGTGTTTGCCTTTGGCTCAGGCCGTGGTCTCAGGGTCCTGGGATGGAGTCCTGAGTCTGGCTCCCTGCTCAAGCGGGAAGTCTGTTCCTCCCTCTCCTTCTGCCCCTCCCCACCTCCTGCAAGCGTGTGTGTGTGTGTGTGTGTGTGTGTGTGTGTGTGTGTGTGTGTGTGTGTGTGTGTGTGTGTGTGTGTGCGCGCGCGCGCGCGCGCACGCACGCGCGCACTCTCTAAGTAAATAAAATCTTTTTAAAAAAAGTAAATGAATACACCGTCAAAAAATAAATGAATACAATAGCATAGTGATTAGAGCTTTAATACCACCTGGAGCCAGTCTACCTAGGACCAAATCTTGGCTTTGCCACTTGGACTTGTGTAACTTTGAGCAAATTATATCACCTATGACTCAGTGTCCTCATCTGTGAAACCTATCTCATAGAAATGTTTTTTCAGTTAGTGGAGGTTATAAAACAACAACAACAACAAAAATAGTACATATTTAGTGCCATGTAACTATCAGATATTATTAATCTAATATCTTGAAGAAGAAATGATTAGAGCATCTAAATAGAGCCAATCCAAACATGTAGAGCTTTTTTCTCTAATCTCTCAAGAAGTTGATATCCACTTACCTTAAGACATTAAAAAACTGGACCTTGATAATATTTGCAAATGTTGAGGTGGGGCTTAGAAATATACCACTAATTCCCAAAGGTTTACAAATCTGTCAAGATTTGGCTCTGCACATTACACAATTAATGAAAACAAAACAAATGAATTAAACCTCTGTATGATCTCAAAAAGATCTCATCACCCAAGGGATTAGTCTCTGTTAGTATAAATCAATAGTAAAATATGCTTTCTCTTCTACAATACCTTAGAATTTACAAAGTGTTTTTGCCAAATATTGTTCTTCCTAGCAATTTTTTTTTTTTATTTTTTGGTCTGAACTGTAGTTGTTCTCAGCCCCCAAGGAATTTGTTGTCTGGGAAGGCCCCTCAATTGTTTCTATTACATAGCCCATCTGTTTGCTGTCATAAAATCAATAAAGGAACATAGGGCCTTAAATACAGCTAGTTCTGGAACAAATCTAAAATATCCTTTTAAGTAATGAATGACCAGTATTTTAATTAGTTTAAGCCAACTGTTCAAATCCCAACTTCGTACTTTGTGACAAAAATGCCAAATAATTTGAATATTTCTGTAGCATATAAATGAGAGTAAATTTCTAACCCTTCCAAACATGTGAGATTGCCCTATTAATATTCCTTTCTCATACTATTCTCTTTTGGTTGAGATATGAATGGTATTGTAACAATTTGAGAGAGCTATCCCTCTATTTCTGCTCCACAAAGATGTTCACATAAGTTAATCTATTTTTGTATTAATGTGAGAACTTACATGTAAAACTAGTTTAGCATTTTTGGAGATAGAGATTTCAAACTACTGATTTGTTTTCTTTACTAATTATAGGTTTAGTCAGACCCCTTTTTAAATGAGTTTTTGATAAGTTGTGTTTTTACACAAAGCTCCCACTGCATCTGTTTTCAAATTTTTTTATGTAAAATTCATGGTATTCTCAACATGATTTTTACTGTATCTGACATTTTAAGTTATTTCTCCATTTTCCATTCTTAATATTTATTTGTGTCTTCTATTTATTAAGAAGTACTTTTTTTTAAAGATTTTATTTATTTATTTGACAGAGAGAGAGAGAGAGCACAAGCAGGGGGAGCTGCAGGCAGAGGGAGAAGCAGGGAGCCCAATGCAGCTCCATCACAGGACCCTCGGATCATGACCTGAGCTGAAGTCAGCCACTTAACCAAATGAGCCACCCAGGTGCCCCAAGAAGTATTGATTTTTTGACCTTGCCAGAAATTTTTCTTATTTTATTAGTTGTTAAATAGCCAGATTTTTAAAAAGATTTTATTTATTTGTTCATGAGAGAGAGAGAAGCAGAGGGAGAAGCAGGTCCCCATTGAGCAGGGAGCCCAACGTGGGACTCCATCCCAGGACCCCAGGGTCACAACCTCAGCCAAAGGCAGGCATTTAACGAACTGAGCCACCCAGGCTCCCCTAAGTAGCCAGCTTTTGATTTTGCTGTTCCTCTCTGCTCTCATTTCTTATTATATTGTTCTCTTTTCTAATATTTATTATTAAAGTATTATTATGTTAATATTATCATATTATTGTAGTGTTGTTATTCTTTGTGTTTATGTTAACTTTTACTTTCTAATCTTAGTGCCTTAATTTCAAAATGGCTTCTTAAAACAAGATTAACTTGAGGCTGTAATGTCCTTATACTCTAGCAGTTATCTCATGTGTTTTGGTATATGTGTTTTAATTGTCATTCAGTTCTCAATGTTTTTTAATTTTAAATGTTTTACCCTATGAAATATTTGGAAATGTTTCATAAAATTCCAAATGCAGGAGGGGTGAATATGTTTGTTTGTTTTTTTAATTTCTACCTGCACTACACTTTAACCAAAGAGTGTGGTCTGCATGATATCAGTGTTTTCGTACTTGAGACTCAATCTGAAGACCAGTCCTTAACTGAGTTTTGAAGCGTATTCTGCATTTGCTTAAAAAGATAATGTATGCTTTATTGCCAAATGCAAGGTCCTATGCATAATACCTACAGGTCCAGGTTGTTACTTTTCTAGCTCAAATTGGCTATTTCCTTTTTTACAATCTGCTTGATCCATCAATACCTGAGAGAAGCATGTTAAAATCTCACACTATGATTCTGGATTTGTTGATTTCTTCTTGAAAGTATGGTATATTTTGTATGATATATTTTGAAGCTTTGTTGGTAACTGTATACAAGCTTAAAACTGTTATATCCTGTTATTTGTGTCATTATGTAATGTTTTTTTTATCTCTAACAATCATATTTAAAGTCTATTTTGCTCTGTACTGCTTTAGTTATGCTAGGTGTTTTGTTAGATGTTTGCCTTGTGTTTCATGTCCAGTCTTTTATTTTCAATTTTTCTTTGTCCTTTGATTTTATAGTTGTCCCTTCTAAACAGTACATAGCTGTACTGGGGTAAGGGTTGGGAGCTGTGTAAGTTTTTTCCCCCCTCTACTCTCAAAGTCTTACTGTTTTAAATAACAGACTTGTTCAATTTACATTTATTGTTGTTCCTTATATACTTAAATTGATTTTTACTATCACTTTGTGTTTTCTATTGACTATGTTTTTGTTCTGCTCTTTTTTTCCCTTTCCTTCCTTTTATTGTATTAATCATGTTTTTTTTTTCATTCTCTTTCTCCTCTCCTCGCTTAAAAATTATGGATTTTATTTCTACTTACTTAGAGGTTGCCCTCAAATTTTAGCATGTGTACTAGAATTAACAAAGTCTAAGATGATCAGTACACAGGTTCTACTCACACTGCTGAAAGATAATAAAGAAATTTAACTCTAATTTCCCCCCTCCCATTTTGCATGTTCCTGTTGTTTGGTAAGTTAGTTTTACCTAAATACTTTAAATACTCCCTTTATGTCTTAAAATACTCCCAATTTGTTATTATCATTTTATTTGTATATAGTCAATGCCTGTTCAAATCTATCAATATATTCACCAATTTCTTCCCACACATGTCTTCTGGTATCATATCCTTTTATTCTTCACTCCATATCCTTCATTCTAAAGTATATCTGCTGAGTATTCTTTCAGTGAGAATCTAATAGTGGTGAAAATCCCCTAATCTGCCTGAAATTATCATTATTTCACTATTGCTCATGAATGAAAGCTTGATTGCATATAGAATTCTAGGTTGACATTCTTTCCCCCTCAACATTGGGACTATATTATTCTATGGCCTGTGGACTCCTTTGCGGAGAAATTTGCTATCACTAATTACACTAATTATTATTTTTTATTATTTAGGTAGTAATCTCTTTCTCTCTCTGTTTTCTCTTTGGGATTTTCAAATTTTACTACTAGGTGTTCATTTAAGTTTATTCTGTGTGTGAAAATTTATGTCTATATGTCTGTTCTGAATAATTCTCAGCCATTATATATTCAGATATGATCTCCTTTTGGAGTTCCTATTGGACCTATTTCAGATTTCTCTCTCTTTTTTGTGTCATGTTGGTTCTGATTCATTTGTCCATCTTTATCCTCTGCTACACATTGGGTAATTTACTCAGCTCAATCTTCTAGTGACCAATTCTCAATTCAGCTATGTCTAATCTGCTACTTTATCCATACTTCCACTTTTTATTTCAATGACTACATATTTCTTTCTAGAAGTTTCAATTAGTTCTAATCCAAATTTATGTGTTATTTTTTACTTTTATTACTTTTTTAAAGTTTTATTTATTTAAGTAATCTCTACACCTAACATAGGGCTTGAACTCAGAACCCCAAGATCTGCACACAGGCTTTTCTGACTGAGCCAGCCAGGCGCCTCTATATGTTATTTTTTAATAATATTTTGGTCTCTTTAGTGTTTCACTTTCTTCTTTTATGGCTTTAATCATTTTAAACAAATGTTTTTGTATTCTCTAGTAGAAGCTCAAGAATATAATACATAACATCACTCTTTTCCACTGAGCTCTGAGCTGATAAGAAATAAAATACATTGGAGACAAAATAGGATATTTTAAACCACAAATTTGGTGCCAAGGTGGTAACATATCTTAAAACTAATGAACTTTGTAACACTTCCTACTACATGATGAAATTTACTGATCTGGTCACCAGGTTCACTATGCCCTGCAGAGCAGGAACTGATGGGCAATTTTGCTTTTTTTTTATTCAGGCACCCAAGGATTATTACCTAAAATCAAGAAACAAAAAAATTGCAAAGAATGGGATGACATGAAGCAAATATACAAAGGTAAGAGATAGTGGAAATATTAGGGGAAAGGAGGAGTTTTAGGATACTAGAAGGAGGTAGTATGCCAAGAGAAAATGCTAGAGTTTTGATAGAGGCCAAATTATCAAAGGCAGTATGCCTCATGGCATTTACATCAAATATGCATATACACTGGCTACCATTTTTAATTTTTCCTATATTATCTTCTGCCAACTTATAATCTCTACATGGTATATTAGTTGACTTGCTTTTGGACAAATATAAGACTTAGATATAATATAAAATATCAATACCCTGGATGATGAATTTAGAAGTGTTGGAACATATAAGAGAGGTTTTCAAAATAATTTTCTTTTACTCAGTGCAATATTGCATATGTTTTAAAGCAAACAGCTACCTTTACCCTAGAGATATATCTCCTGGAAACTGCTACCAGTGTTAATAAAACATCTCTTGCAGTTCTAACACTCTTTTAATTTCTTTCTGCTTTTTCATTTACCCTCAGTAAAGTTCCTTGCTTTCTGTTCCTCTGCACAATTTCTCTTGGGAATGAGATAAAAAATATACTGACCGTGCGTTAATATTTGAAAATTGACTTCTTATTTCAAATCAACCTCTAATACAAATACCATTCACCTAATACATTGCCAAAGTAATTGAAGCTGTTTTTGTCAGAAATTAACAAATACTTGCATATATTATATTTGTGCCCTAAGATTTGTAACTGAAACAACTTTAAAATTATTTCTAATGAATTCATACTCTAAGTACACAAAAATAAAAAATAAGAGTTATGACTTGTATTGATTTTCTGAAAATTTAAAATTAAAAAGAACCAAGATTAAATGCAAGGATAGACATTATAGGAATTTTATAAGCATTTTAATTATTTGTTATATATATATACATACACTTTAAACAATATGGGTATCTTCACCATACTGCACTTTGCAAAGAGAAAACACCAACCTTTATGTTTTGGAAATGAGAAGTATTAGGACTTTTTTTTTTTACACTACAATATTAACAGCATCAAATATCTAATGACTTCAAAACACAAAGTTTGTCATACACCAAGGATACAAAGGTGAAAAGATGGAGTCTGTGCTCACCAGGAACTCATGATCTATTAGAGGTAGCAGAGAAATAATTATTATTCAAGATGAATTGTGTCAAATGGTATAATACAGTTAACAAAAAATACTTAGAACTACAAAGGAAGACAGATTGATGCTAGAGAAGTTGATAGCAAATTGTATAAGTTAGTACTCACCACAGAATTTATTTTCAATACATGTATGCACTGGCTGCCATTTTATATTTTGTCCTCTAATAATTTCTAAAGGCCAACAGAAGTTGGTAAAAATTTTGCTATTGTTAACAAAACCAAAATAGTATGGAAGTGGTAAAACACAAAATCCCATGTTCACTGTTTTTGCTTTTGTGAGAGAATTTGGAATTGTGTCTGTGTTATATGAGTTCCACTACTGACACCGAAGACATACTTAGAAAAGGAGAGTCCTCAGACTACTAGAGACTTTGGTGTATAGATAGATATTTTGTGATGTTATTCAATTAATTAATTATAGAACCTACAATATTTGCTCCAGAGATAGATGTCACACATAGCAAAAGACAGTAATAATAATTTCTTTTTCCTTAATGTTGCAATTACATAATTACACTTGTAAAAGCTAAGAGGAGAAGGAGAAAAAGTTGAGGAAAGAAAGAAAGAAAGAAAGAAAGAAAGAAAGAAAGAAAGAAAGAAAGAAAGAAAGAAAGAAAGAAGGAAAGAAAGAAAGAAAGAAAGAAAAAGAAAGGAAGGAAGGAAGAAGGAGGAAGGAGGGAAGGAGGGAGGGAGGGAGGGAGGGAGGGAGGGAAGGAGGAAGGGAGGGAAGAAGGAAGAAAGAAGGAAGGAAGGAAGGAAGAAAAAGAAGTCTGAATTAAGGTAGAAATGTATTCCATCTGATTAAGGTGAAAATCTAGCCATGAAGAAACCCCAACAAATATCGTATAATAATCCAGTCCTAAAAAGTCCTTGTACAAATTCAAATACTTTTCTTTTCAGAGTTCACTTCAGGGCAAGCTTGTTGTCCTTATTCCTCAAGCTGTAGATATAAGGGTTTGGTATGGATCCAACATTTGTATAAAAGACTGAAGCCACTTTCCTGGTTCATAGACTCTACATTAGAAGAGTGGGGGCACAGGAATGCTACTGTCCCCAAAAAAAGTGAAACAGTCATTAATGGGAATTGCAGGTGCTGAATGAAGGTTTTAGCCCTGTCCTCTGTAGAGCTGTTGTGGAAGATGCTGGTGATGATAAACGCATAGGAGATGAAAGCAGTACCAAAATCTCACTGTTGTAGGTACTGGTGCAGGAAAGCTGAGCACAGGGAGAACAACACAGTTAGTGGCTGGCAATATTTTCATCACAGAAGGTCAGTCTCACCACAGAGAGTGTGGGCTAGGAAACCTCGACACCCCATCACATATATCCCAAACACAGAGAACAGATCTGAAGGGATACTATAACATCATACAACAGTGGCTTGCAAATGGCAACATAGTGATTATATGCTATTGCTGTTGGCAATGACATTTGGCAATGACAAAGAAACAACAGAAATAGAGCCACATCAGCCACCCTGGATAGGAGATGTTTTCCTCTAGACAACGTTCATAGCATTTTGAGGGCAAAGATGGAAGAGTAAAGGACATCTATGAAAACAGACTAAAAAGTAAATATGATATGGATGTGTGAAGGTATGAATTTAGTGAAATTAATACAATCTAGCTCAGACTGGCCACCACAGCAACCAGATAGATCTCTAGCCACAGGAAGAAGAGGGGGAGCTGGTACACTCTGGCCTGTCAGTTCAATCTTGAGGATAAAGTCCGTCACCAGGGAGCAATTTTCATCTATCATTCTGCTGTACGAGTCGATCTATGGAGATGAAGGAAGAGCCAATGAGAGGAAAACTGACCTTTTCTGAGCCATTTCTCACCCGTGAAACATCACACAGACTGGCATTCTCTAGACCTTTGAGTGACCTTTCAGACCCCAGCATTTGCAGTGACAACTACTGACCTACAGAAAGGCTATAAGGAGAAGAATACAAAGAAGTCTATCTTCACTTTAGAAGGAAACTTTACTAATAAATTGGAAAGTCTGAAGAGACAAATCCTGAAGTTGGTGATTTGACCAGTGGAACTGTCAGGAGAAAAACATGATTAGAACTAAAAGCAAGGTATGGAGGCAGGAAAACGCAAGGCAGGTTGGGAGAGGGACCCCCACTCCATTTTAATCAGGGCCCAGAGATTTGATTGCTCTTTCCTAGAATTGGCCTTTAATATTACGAGGAGTCATTAAGGAATGTTGGATAGCAGAATGACATAATTAAACCACTTTTGTAAAGAAAAAAAAAAGAACTTAGGAGTGGTGCAGATTGAATCAGAAGAGAACATGAGACAGAACTTCAGCAGAGGGGCGCCTGGATGGCTCAGTTGGTTAAGTGTCTGCCTTTGGCTCAGGTCACCATCCCAGGGTCCTGGGATCGAGCCCCACATCGGGCTCCCTGCTCAGTGGAGAACCTGCTTCTCCCTCTCCCTCTGTCTGCCGCTCTGCCTACTTGTGCTCTCTCTATTGCTCTGTCAAATAAATAAATAAAATCTTTAAAAAAAAAAAGGACTTTGGCAGAAATCCCATGTAGTGAGGTAATAAGGTCATTGTGACTCTGGAGACACAAGAAGACTTCACATGACGTGGCAAATATCAGATACAGATCATGAGGAAGAAATTCAAAATGACCACGTTTTTGGATTTTTTGGGAACTAGGAGAACAGCATTTTCATTAACACCCCTTCTCCCATCCCGATACCATTAAGACTGCTCCTTTCATAAGTAGACAGGTTCTAGTAAAATATAAAAACAAATGAATGTCTTATAAACCCTGAGGAAAGAACTTTGATAAAAATAGTAAACCATAAGTAGACAAGTTCTTACTCTACTTAGAATTCCACTGACCTGTCATCTTCTTAAAAAGCCTTCACTGTCCTCTATGACTGAGTTAGACTCCCATTCCTGTACATCCATGTGTTTGACACCACTGGAGAAATTTTCCCACAATGTATTGAATTTGTCTGTGTGTTTGCTTCACTGTCTCTCCCTCGAGACTGTAAGTTTCTTCAAGGAAAGTATTGTGTTGTGTTCAAAGAATCTTACAACATATTTGTCATACCACAGAAACTTATTAAATGATTATGATGGAGATGGTTGTAGTGATAGTGTGGTGGTTGTGGTGAGTTGGAAAGGACAGGGCCAGCACAAGAGAAGGGAAAGTTACCTTAATAAAAGTGATTGTTGAAGTTATATAAGGTGAATGAGATCATTACAAATGGTGATTAACATAACATAATAAAATAAAATAAAATAAAAACAAAAAACAAAGAGTAGAGAAAAGAACAAATGGCAAGTGAAGATTTGGATTACATCTACACTGGATGGGCCCATCATAGCCAACAACGCAGTCTGGCCCTTCCTCCCTCACTTGTCAATCTCACAAACCCAATTTCTCTTCCTCATGCACAATCTATCAGTTGCTTGGATGTCAGATCTGCTACCTTCTTGCTATTTGAGATACAGAAAGAGACTCTTAACAGGGGAAGCAAACCAATAATAATAACTGTTACAAATTAAATAAGGTAAGTAAAATATGTACTAGCCAGATGTTGTTCCTAACTAGATAATAGGATTCCTAACTAGATAATCCTAAGTAGGATTCCTAACTAGAATAAAGCGTCTATAAACATTGGGTGCAAGTTTTTGTGCAGATGTAAGTTTTCAATTCCTTTAGGTAAATACCAAGGAGCACAATTGCTGAATCATATGGTTCAGTATATTCAGTTTTGTAAGAAACCACCAAATTGTCTTCCAAAGTCACTATACTATTTTCTGTTTTTACCAGTAATGAATGAGAGTTCTTGTCGCTCCCCATTCTTGTCAGTATTTAGTGTTGTCAGTGTTTTGGATTTTAGCCATTCTAATAGGTGTGTAATTATTGTTTTACTTTGTAATTCCCTAATGACATACGATGTTAAGCATGCTTATTTGCTATCTGTATATCTTCTCTGGTGAGGTATCTATTCAGATCTTTTGCCCACTTTTTTAAACCAAGGTGTTCATTTTCTTATTAAGTTTTAAGAATTCTTTGTATATTTGGATAATAGTCTCTTATTAGATATGTCTTTTGCAAATATTTTCTCCCAGTCTGTGGTTTGTCTTCTCATTCTCTTGATGGTATATTTCATAGAGCAGAAATTTCTAATTTTAATGAGGTCCAATATATCAGTTCTTTTTTCTGATTGTGCCTTTGTATTGTATCTAAGAACGCATTGCCAAGCCCTAGGTCATCCAGATTTTCTCCTATGTTACCTTCTAGTTTTATAGTTTGCATTGTCATCTTACAGGGTTTTTTTTTTCTCTGTTTCTAAAACTAATATATGACCACTGTGGAGAATATAAAAATAATATAAAGTACAATAGTTATTCTCAATAGCCTCAGATGCATGTAAAGCTACATATTTTCCAAGAAAAAAATGCATATATATGTGTGTGTGTACATAATATATATATGTGTATACACACATTCATACACACATATATAATGCACATTTTGAAAATTGAGATCATATTTTATATAATATATGCAATTTGCTTTTTTACCAATGTTAACAATTTTTTCATGCTAATGTTTTCTACAATACAAATTTGAAAATCTACGGTTTCTAATTGAATGCTTCTACCATGTTGTTTAATCAGTTGCCTACTGTTGAATATTTGTTTCTCCTTTCTCACCAACAATACTTAGATGAACGTCCATATGTGTTGTAATTTATTCATTTAAAAATTTTTAAGTTTCCAGAGTACACCCCAGCCTAACACCTTCATCCTTATTCATATTTTTTAGACTTAATTATTATAATTAAGAAACGAAAGGGGAAACAGTCAACATACTTGCCTGCAAATTAATTATATTTTACTTATTTTGCCACCACAGCTGGAAAAGCCCAGGAGGAATTAGGAAGAAAAGAGATGTAAAGATAGCTGTTAGCTATCATATAAATATTAAGTAAAAAAATACTTTCTTCTATTTTTCCCCTTTTATAATATATTTTCTGAGATTTGGAATGGTTATTGTATTCTCAGACCAATGAAAAGTTGAAGAAAGTTCCACGGTAAGAAAAGAAGTCCATTTAAATGTAAATCTTATGTAAGTAGATAATAAAATGTCTATTAATAAATTAAAATCATAAGTTGATTTCAACAGTGAATTTCATGAGTACACAGTGTGTTTTACTATTTTGGTCATTTGAAATCCTTTATAAATGAAACTTTTTAAAAAATATTTTATTTATTTATTATTAGAGAGAGAGTACATGTAAGCGGAGAGGGGAGGAGCAGAGAGAGAGGGAGAGAGAGAATCTGAAGCAGACTCCACACTCAGTGCAGGGCACCATGAGGGGCTCCAACTCACGACACTGAGATCATGGCCTGAGCTGAAATCAAGAGTCAGGAGCTAAACCAACTGAGCCATCCAGGTGCCCTAAATGATTTCTTTACAAAAGAAGTGCCGGAATGCCAGTCTGATTTATATACTTAGTCATTTCAGGATGACATTCATTCAAGTTTCCCTACATCTAGTAAGGAAATCTTTGTACACATCACTCATTATCTCATTGGAATAAATTCCTAATGCTCAATTGCTGCGTCAAAGGAGTAAACATGCATAGGTCTTTTTAATACTGTCATCTAAATAAGTCATACATTTCATTCCTATTACAAGTATATGAGATATCTTTTGTCTATAATCTCAGCCAGGACTGGATCTATTTTTCAGATCTTTGTCAATTTGGTAGAATAAAATTACATCTCACTGTCATTTTAAATTTAAGGCTGAATTTTTTCATGTATTTGCTAACCATTTGTACTTTTATCTTAAACAATTGCCTTTTCTTGTAATTTGCCCTTGTACTTATATGCTGAGAACATTGATCTCTTTCTTATTGATTTGTAAAAATATTTATTATTGGCTCATATTTTGCAATAGTCTCCTAATTTTAAGCCTGTTTTTAAATTATTTTTCAATATTAGACATTTAAAATTCCTATACATAAGATAAATGTAAATTGTAAAGTATAGTAATGAAATAAAAAACTTGAAACTACAATCCATATAAAGAACTAAAATATTACCAAGTACCAATGAATGATTGTGCTCTTTTACCTTTTCTTCTCTCTCTGGTCTGCCCAGATATCACTGCTACACCGAACTTTATGTTTAAAATGTCCTGGTATTCTTAGTAGTTGTATTTTTTATGTATTTAAGCCATGAAATATATTGCTTAAGTTTTCTTCTTTTGTGCTTTATAAAATGGTCAGTATAGCAGAGTGGTGAAGAGCAGGAACTTTGGAACCGGATAGTCTGGGTTCAAAGTTGAGTGCTCACCTTACTAGTTGCATAATCATGCAACTTTAGTTAAGTTCCACCCGTTACTCATTTATAAAGGGAGGTTAATAATGGTTGTATATGGTATCTACCACATATAAAAGTTGTATTATATTTTATTGAGGATCTAGTCATTTTGTAGGATTGGTGTCCACCAGGATATCTAATTGACCATACAGCAGAAGATGAAAGTTAATACCTTTTATTTGCTATTCTTATATTTACAGAAATTTTCACTATTGGGTTAAAAAAAGTGTTTCTTATGGTTTCTTCTCTCTTTTCCCTGAGATCAGATGGATATTCACATATATTTTCTTTAGCTCTTTTATACTTAAAAATGTTTATATTCAATTTTTAGGACACATGGAATTTATTTTGGTATATACATTAGTATATATCTAATTGCACTTTTTTCTCAATACAGAATACATTGTTTTACAGTATTTATAAAAATCTAACATTTCCCTACTAATTTGAAATGCCACTTATCATTCTAAATACTTAAACGTACATGAGATTAGTTCAAGGTTTTGTATGTTTTCCCACTGATCTATTATTCTAATACATTTTAAGCGAGTAAGCTAAGCATATTTTTCTACTTCCTCCTTTTCCTCTATTCTTTGGGTTTCTACTTCTACCATTTCCATAAACTTGCCAAGTTTGTAAATTCTCAGTACAGGACATGATCTGATGCTTACTTCTCACAACATTTGCACAATAGTGAATGCTACTGACCTCCTTTTCCTTCTTGAAAGAGTTAATTAACTTTCCTGACACCAGAAAAATCTCCTTTCTGGTAAAGTTTATGAGTGTCCACATATCTCCCTGTCCAGAGACAGTTTCAGAATCACAGAATGTTAAGTGTGGAAAGTCCCTCTTTAATACCCATCACCGGGTGATGGGTATTAAAGAGGGCACATACTGAATGGAGCACTGGGTGTTATACGCAAACTATGAATCATGGAACACTACATCAAAAACTAATGATGCAATGTATGGTGATTAACATAACATAATAAAAAAAGGAAAAAAGAAAATCTATATAGGATTGTATGTGTATGAGAAATAAATTTTGGTCATGTTCAAAAAAAGAAAAAAAGAGTGGAAAGTCCCAAATCACCAGTTATCTACACTATAACATCATAATCACTTGAAAAGAATTTTAAAATGCATATTCCTGAACCTTGCCCATAGATATATTCTAATTGAGTAGGTCTGAGATGGAACTAGGAGATCATAATTATAAGTGTTTCCTGAATGATTCGGACACATACCCAAGTTGTGAATCATTAATCTAGTTCAAACCTAGTAGTATATAAGTCAACAACTGAGACACAATTATCACAAGATTTTTTAAATAGGTGGAATACTTGACATAATCAAGCCAAGCCTCTTATTTTGCAGGTTACTAATCTGAGGTTCTGTAAGGAAATGGCACTACTATATGGTGGCAAACCTTAAACTATACCCCATTTACTATAGCTTGAATCCCAAGCAAATGGATAACAATCTTTGCAAAAACCCTTTTAAGTAGATACTATTATTTTTCTCATTTTAGAGTTGAAGAAACAGATATCTTAAAATGTTAAGTAACTTTTTCAGAATCACATAATTAGCAGATTACAGAGCTGAAATTGAAACCCAGGTAGTCTGACACCAGAAACTGTGAGCTTACTCTATCTTGCTGCTGGAAGTCTTCCCAACTCATGCCTCCCTTCTCCCAGTTCCTGAATACACACAGCCATTTATATAAAACTAAATCAATCTCTGTTTTCCGTCACTGTGCTTTAAGAGAAAATGGGTACGTGCTATGGTGAATGCTGTGAATTGTGCAAGACCGTTGAATCACAGATCGGTACCTCTGAAACAAATAATGCAATATATGTTAAGAAAAAAAAAAAGAAGAAGATAGCAGGAGGGGAAGGATGAAGGGGGGGACATCGGAGGGGAAGATGAACCATGAGACGATGGACTCTGAAAAACAAACTGAGGGTTCTAGAGGGGAGGGGGGTGGGGGGATGGGTTAGCCTGGTGATGGGTATTAAAGAGGGCACATTCTGCATGGAGCACTGCGTGTTATGCACAAACAATGAATCATGGAACACTACATCAAAAAAAAAAAAAAGAGAGAAAATGGAAAAGAAAAGCAATGTGAAAGCAAAGTATTGGGAAACTCACTCTAGGAGGGAGAAATGTTAACAATTTTTGAGTGACTCTTCTCCCCAAAGATCTCCTTTTTGACTCAAAATCTAAAGTCATATAGCAAGCATTCATTTAACCCACCAATACTTGCTGAGCCTTTACTAAGTGCTAGACACTCTGCTAAGCACTGGGAATATAAGAGAGAATAAATAGACCTGGTACCTTTCCTCACAGGGAAGACATATAATCAGGCAATTAAAAAAGCATGTGAAAATTGTTTTTATTACTGTGGCAGGCCTGACTACTTCACTCTGAGAAATACAAAACAGAGCACTTAAACTTTATAAGATGGGTTAGGCAGCTGTTTCCCTTCAGGTGATATCTGAAGCATAAACAGAAAACAAAGAGGTAATAAGAGTGTGCTGGAAAAAATAGATAGATGATAGATAGATAGATAACGAACCATGGAGGAAGCATGAGCAAAAAGGAATTTTCAAGGAAAGGCAGGCAAAGAAAAACAAGAGAAACCCCCTACTCTATACATTCTCAAACGATTTTCTTAAGATTTTAAAGAAGGCAACTTGGATAAATATATGTCTTTCTTACGTAACCTACTCCCTTGTAGTTAACTGTCAATTTTCCCGCAAACGAGTTTTTTAAAGTTTTCTTATAATTAAATAAATGGAGTCAGATTGTACTTTGAAGGGAAAAAGAATTTCAGTACAATGGGATCTGTACCTCAATAGGGTAGGCACGGAATGCTACCAGCATATATCTGAAGGTCCTCTAACCTCACCCTTCTGTCAGAAAAGACTTCCCAGCGGTTCTGGATAAACTAATACCTGAGGGATGGACAGGTTGAGCAAGGCAAAGAAGGTACATGAGGGTGTTCCAGGGTGAGAGAAGAGCTTGTGGGAAAATGTGCAAAAGAATAGTTTATTACATTTGGGAAAGTTCAGTGTGACTTTAGTAGACTACCAGAAAAAAGGCAGGGAGGAGGGGATATAATGACAGAAAATCAGGCTGGAGACATGACCAAAGGTCAAGATATGATCCTTGTTTGACATAATGTGGAGCTTGGTTTTACATTGAAGAAAACTGCAGTGAGCAGAGTAAACTAAGGTAAATGAGATCTTATTGGAAGCATGGAAAGAGCACGCTGGTTTTAGTGCACAGAGTGGATTTCAAGGGGTGAAGATAAGAGAAGGAGAGGTTAGCCAGGAGGCTGGTTTCCAGATGACAAATGATAGTGCCATGAGGAGAACAAGACTCGTCAGCACTTAATAAATTGGGTGTGGAGGACAAGCAAAGAGAGAGGAATCGAAGAAGATACTAGTCCGGGATCTGAGCAATTGAGTAAAGGATGGTGCCATTCATGATGATGGAGATCACAGGCAGAGAAGAGAGTCTGTGAATGTTCCCTCTAAAGTATAAGAGGAAAACAATGGGAAGGAAGAAAGAGAGACAGAAAGGACAGGAAGAAGGAAGAGAAGAGAAAACATAGTATTAGGCACCCATACAATTCTACAAACATCCATTTGCATTAATTTATTCATCCCAATAACCCTGTAAAGTAATATGATGCCCCTATTCTGCAGTTTTCAACCTGGGCCTTCTAATTCCAAGTCCAACACTCTATTAGACCTCATTTCTTTCTCTATGAAAAGAAATAAAACTTTATAGAGGAATAAAAAGAATTTGAAAAGAAAGCTGTATTTTCTTATGATAATTAATACTGCTTTGGCTCAGGAAAATATTTTTCTATTCAAGCTTTTTTTTAGGGCAACCTTAACCTCCTTGTTCCTGAAGCTATAGATCAGAGGATTGAGCAAAGTCACCACAATGGTATAGAACACGGTGGACACTTTCCCCTGGTCCATGGACAAAGTAGAAGAAGGATGAAGATATATGAATGCCCCTGACCCAAAGAAAACAGAAACGACAATAATATGTGAGCTACACGTGCCGAAGCCTTTGGACCTTCCTTCAGTGGAACGGATGCGAAGGATGCTGGTGAGGATGAAAGTGTAAGAGACGATAGTGAGGCTGGGCACGCCAACATCAAAACCCACAACAATGAGAACTACCAGTTCACTGACGTGAGGGCTTGTGCAGGAGAGCTCCAGGAGGGGGAGGATGTCACACATGTAGTGGGTGATGGTGTTGGCATCACAGAAGGTCAGCCTCAGCATGCATCCTGTGTGGGCCCGGGCACCAATAAATGCTCCCACATATACAATCACAGCCAGCAGAAAACAGACCTGAGGGGACATGATGACTGTATACAGCAGGGGCTTGCAAATGGCCACATAGCGATCATAGGCCATTACTGTCAATACATAGCACTCTGCACTGACAAAGAAGCAGTAGAAAAAGAGCTGAGTCGTGCATCCTGCATAGGAAATGGTGTTCAGCTCAGACACAAAGTTTACCAGCAGTTTTGGGGTGATGACGGAAGAGTAACAGAGGTCAATAAAGGATAAATTGAAGAGGAAGTAGTACATGGGGGTGTGGAGGTGAGAATTCTGTCCTGTTAGAGTGACCAAGCCCATGTTTCCTGCCACAGTGACCATGTAGATTCCTAGGAAAAGGAAGAACAGGGGCAGCTAGATCTCTGAATATCTGGTTAAACCCATAAGGATAAACTCAGTGACTAAGGAACTGTTTCCCATATCCATGCTCTTCCAGTAGGATCTGAAAGATAAGAAAGTAGAATCCTATTGAGGCAGAATCCAGATTTCCTATGCAATCCCATGCCCAGTCTACTCTGGAGCCAAGAAGCCAATGGACTCTGTTGAGGTTTAACTACTTTACAAGAAGCTGGGATCTGGCTCTGCTCATACAAGGAAGACAAGTATCTGGAAGGCATCAACATAGTTTCAAGTAACACTGGAAGAAATATTTCAAGAGAGGACGAAGTATAGATATTTCTCATCTTTCCTCTGCTTCAATTTGCCATTAATACTTTTTATTCCTTCATTTATTCCAGTTTGTACTTGTTAATCTTTAATCACCACACTTTGGCTACCTGTGCTGGCCACAGATCCAGACTGGACACTGTATAGGGTGGAGACCATGAGCACATGTCCATAGCAGAGTTGGAGAAACAGACTTGCAGAGACTCTGGTTTCCCAAGCACACACATCAAGAAAGTCATTAAGTCAGGAATGGAAGCTGGGTTTCCTTCATAGGAAATTCTCTAAGGATTGGAGGCAATCCTTCTGCAAACCCCATAATCTCAGCACTACTTCTAATCTCTATTTTCTTCCTATGCAGCCCTGTAATCATCAGGGCTAGAGTTGGTAAAAGCAGAAAAGTTTATTTCTTTCCATGGCTCTGGGATTTGAAAGACATAAAAACATAAAGAGTTCAATGCTTACTCTTCTTTGCCTAGTGGCATCACAACTGCCTTGTGGTTTCCTCTCCAACACTGCTCTCCAAAAGGAAAGTTCTGCTGCTATGGGCGGTAATAGAGCTGAACCAAACACTTCATCTTCTATTTATGTGGAGGGCTCAGAGCATTTATAATCTCAGTCTTGGACTTGCTCTGAGACTCATTCAGATAAAGATCATTATTTTTAATAATGATTTCCCCCAAAGGGGATCATTAAACTATAAAAAAAAAAAAGAATATAAATAGCACCCTTTGTTTTCAACATAATAACAGGGAGCATCATGTATGTGATCTTATTCTGAGCTTGGAGGTCTTAGGGGTTTGATACAGGGGCTTTCCCAGGAGATTCTCCATAGTTCAAACCCTTTGGGATGGACAGGTGTATGAAACTGTACACAGATGAAGATGCCTATACCCTGGTGTCTTTGGAAGCTCAATATTCTACTCAAGATTGCACATTCTTCCAGCACAAACGAGGTAGAGATCTTTTCTCTCTTCTTTCTCCTAGTGCTTCTTTGGCTTTAGGCACAACTAACACATAGCTAATAATATTTTAAACACCTATACAATATTACATGTACATATGTATCCTCTCACACATGATCATATGATGCATTCTTTGTATCTTTTAGACACATCATTTCCTGGACCTTTTTCCTGGCACTCTCTTTCCTGTCTTAGTTCCCCTTCATCCATCATGCCCCAATTATTTATGTTTACAACTTACAACTCTCTCCTTATTTTCCTAATTGCTGATATAACCAAAGAGATTTATAGGGGCCTTACAATTGACCATAACCTGCATATTTTTTGATCTCTTGCTTTTGCCATTTAATAATATTTCATCAAAATATTTCCAAAATTCTATGTTTAGACATATCATAACTTATCCAACAACACCACATTGATAGAAAACCATTATTTTTCCATTCTTTTGCCACCAAAAGCAATGGTAAAATAGTCATCATTGTGCATACATCTTGATGTACCAGTACTTTTATTTCAATGAGATAAATTTTCAGAATGTTCTTTTAATTAATATCAGATGGTTTTTTCCAAAGGCTATAATAATTCACATCTCTGCAAGTAATGTATAAAACTACCTTTTCTTCCCCAGTTACATCAATGGACAGATCATCTAAACTGAAAATTAACAAGGAAACAGTGGCTTTGAATAACTCACAAGACCAGATGGACTTAACAAATATATTCAGAACATTCCATCCTAAAACAACTTAATACATATTTTTTTCAAGTGCACACAGAACATTCTCCAGGAAAGATCACATATTAGACTACAAAACAAGCCTCAATAAATTCAAGAAGATCAAAGTCATACCATACATCTTTTCTGACACTATGCTATGAAACAAGAAGTCAACCACAAGAAAAAAATCTGGAAAGACCACAAATACATGGAGGTTAAAGAACATCTTACTATGTCAATGCTACCTAGAGCAATCTACAATTTCAATGCAATCCCCATCTAAATACCATCCACTTTTTCCAAAGAAATGGAACAAATAATCCTAAAATTTGTATGGAACCAGAAGAGACCCCGAAAAGCCACAGGAATATTGAAAAAGAAAAGCAAAGCTGGCGGCATCACAATTCCAGACTTCCAGCTCTATTACAAAGCTGTCATCATCAAGACAGCATGGTACTGGCACAAAAGCAGACACATAGATCAATGGAACAGAATCGAGAGCCCAGAAATGGACCCTCAACTCTATGGTCAACTCATCTTTGACAAAGCAGGAAAGAATGTCCAATGGCAAAAAGACAGTCTCTTCAACAAATGGTGTTGGGAAAATTGGACAGCCACATGCAGAAGAATGAAATTGGACCATTTCCTTACACCACACACAAAGATAGACTCCAAATCGTTGAAAGAACTAAACGTGAGACAGGAGTCCATCAAAATCCTAAAGGAGAACACAGGCAGCAACCTCTTCGACCTCAGCTGCAGCAACTTCTTCCTAGAAACACCACCAAAGGCAAGGGAAGCCAGGGCAAAAATGAACTATTGGGATTTCATCAAGATAAAAAGCTTTTGCACAGCAAAAGAAACAGCCCACAAAACCAAGAGGCAACCGACAGAGTGGGAGAAAATATTTGCAAATGACATATCAGATAAAGGGCTAGTATCCAAAATCTATGAAGAACTTATCAAACTCAAGACCCAAAGAACAAATAATCCAATCAAGAAATGGGCAGAAGACATGAACAGACATTTCTCCAAAGAAGACATCCAAATGGCCAACAGGCACATGAAAAAGTGCTCAACATCGCTCGGCATCAGGGAAATCCAAATCAAAACCTCGATGAGATACCACCTCACACCCGTCAGAATGGCTAAAATTAACAAGTCAGGAAATGACAGATGTTGGCGGGGATGCGGAGAAAGGGGAACCCTCCTACACTGTTGGTGGGAATGCAAGCTGGTGCAGCCACTCTGGAAAACAGTATGGAGGTTCCTCAAACAGTTGAAAATAGAGCTACCATATGATCCAGCAATTTCACTACTGGGTATTTACCCCAAAGATACAAATGTAGGGACCCGAAGGGGTACGTGCACCCCAATGTTTATAGCAGCAATGTCCACAATAGCCAAACTGTGGAAAGAGCCAAGATGTCCATCGACAGATGAATGGATAAAGAAGAGGTGGTGTATATACACAATGGAATATTATGCAGCCATCAGAAGGAATGAGATCTTGCCATTTGCTACGACGTGGACGGAACTGGAGGGTGTTCTGCTGAGTGAAATAAGTCAATCAGAGAAAGACATGTATCATATGACCTCACTGATATGAGGAATTCTTAATCTCAGCAAACAAACTGAGGGTTGCTGGAGTGGTGGGGGGTGGGAAGGATGGGGTGGCTGGGTGATAGACATTGGGGAGGGTATGTGCTATGGTGAGCGCTGTGAATTGTGCAAGACTGTTGAATCACGGATCTGTACCTCTGAAACAAATAATGCAACATATGTTAAGAAAAAAGAAAAAGAAGAAGATAGCAGGAGGGGAAGAATGAAGGGGAGTTAGTCGGAGGGGGAGACAAACCATGAGAGACGATGGACTCTGAAAAACAAACTGAGGTTTCTAGAGGGGAGGAAGGTGGGGGGATGGGTTAGCCTGGTGATGGGTATTAAAGAGGGCACATTCTGCGTGGAGCACTGGGTGTTATGCACAAACAATGAATCATGGAACACTACATCAAGAACTAATGATGTAATGTATGGTGATTAACATAACAATAAAAAATTAGAAAAAAAAGAACATCTTACTGAGCAATGAATGGGTCAACCAAGAAATAAAAGAAGAAATAAAAAAATGGAAACAAATGAAAATGATAACACAATGGTCCAAAATCTTTGGGATTCTGAAAAAGTGGTCCTAAGAGGGAAGTTATAGCAATAGAGGCCTACCTCAAGAAGTAAGAAAAATTTCAAATAAACAACCTAACTTTACATCTTAAAGGAACTAGAAAAAGAACAAACAAAACCTAAAACAAGCAGAAGGAAGGAAATAATAGATGAGAGGAGAAATAAATGCTATAAACACTAAAACAACAACAACAACAAAAAATCAATAGATCAATGAAACCAGGAGTTGGTTCTTTGAAAAAAAAATCAATAAAATTGATAAATCTCTAGCCAGACTTATCAAGAAAAAAAGAAAGGACTCAAATAAATAATATAAAAAATGACAAAAGAGAAATAACCAACACCATAGAAAAACAAAGGATTATAAGAGAATATTATGAAAAATTATATGCCAACAAATTGGGCAATTCCTAGAAACATATAAACTATCAAAACTGAAACAGGAAGAACTAGAAAATTTGAACAGACCAATAACCAGCAAAGAAATTGAATCACTAATCAGAAACTCTCACAAACAAAAATCCAGGGCCAGATGGATTCACAGGCAAATTCTACCAAACATTGAAAGAAGAATTACTACCTATTATTAAACTATTCCAAAATATAAAAAAGGAAGGAAAACTTCCAAATTCATGAGACCAACTTTACCCTGATACCAAACCCAGATAAAGACCCCACTAAAAAAGAGAACTACAGGCCAATATCCCTGATGAACCTAGATGCAAATACTCTCAATAAAATACGAGCAAACCAAATCCAACAACACATTAACTGAAGGTTACCAGAGGGGAGGGGGGTGGGAGGATGGATTAAATAGGTGATAAAATTAGGGACTATGCTTGTCGTGATGAGTACCAGGTGTTGCATGAAGTGTTGAATCACTATATTGTACATCTGAAACCAATCTTACACTTTATGATAACTATCTGGAATTTAAGTAAAAACTTTATAAAAGAGTGGGTTGCATCCCATGCCTTAGTTATTACACAGTGATCTTATAAAATATAAGACTTGAAGTCCGTGTATGTGAGAGAGAGAGAGAGAGAGAGAGAGAGTGTGTGTGTGTGTGTGTGTGTGTAGGAAGGCAGTATAAACAGAAATGGATGATGGAGATCTATAAATTTGGGGTTCAGAAATTAAAGGAATATAGAAATCAAAACCCCTTTTTCTTCTGTTTTATCAGTCTTTAACTATAGTACACTCTAATCATTCCAAATTTGATCCTGAGCAGCAATAACAACTTGCTTAGAGAAAGTGTTCATTAAACAAAATCAGGATGTAATCAGGGAACTTTAACTAGGAGGACCATTTTCCACTAAGCATTGAAACTCGAAGTGCTCACACTGACTTAGAAAGAGCTCTGTCTTAGTTCACAGGCCCAGGCGAATCTCATGTCTTGCCTGTTTAACATTCAGCTGTACAATTTCAATAAAAACTTTGCCAAACCTAGATTTGACAAGTTTTATTTAAACTTTTGTTACTTTTTAAAAAAATAATCTGAAAAAATGGAAACTAATTTGAAAGAAAGCTTACCTCTCTAAAAATGAAACAAAGTTAATTGTATTTTCAGACCTCTCAAATGAAAGATTAGTGACCAGGTTTAACACATACTTGGGGCCACCTCAAATAGTGATAAATATATAACAGAGTGGACGGACACACCTCTGCAATGTCTATAGAGGTCCCCAAATAGCACAGGTATTATTTACTTACGTAGATACACTTGAATCTCAATAAGGAAAACAATTTTATCAAAACAGACAGTAGGGGAACCTAGGTGCCTCGTTTGGTTGAGCATCTGACTCTTGATTTTGGCTCAAGTCATGATCTCAGAGTCAAGAGATTGGGCCCTGCTTGGGGGCTCCATTCTGGGTGGGGAGCCTGCTTGGGATTCTCTCTCTCCTTCTCTTCCTCTGTCCCTCCTCCCCTCCCTCTCTTAAAAAAAAAAAGAAAGAAAAGAAAAGAAAGGAGGGAACAGTAAATAAACAAAAAAGAAAGAAAGAAAACACCAACCTCGATCAGCCATTTTATATAAATAAACTTAAGTAAAAATCAAGCATATTAATATTGGAGTCAGGAGATGTGGTTATGAGTAGTCATGAAAAATATCCACAAACAAACAGGCAAACATACCAGTCATGCCCACGTTCACAATATCTAAATCTTAAGTGGAGATTAGAAAACAATTAAGATTGAAAATATTATTAAAGTTATCTTACAAAATGTTGACATTATCCCTTGGTTATGATCGAGCATTTTTGGAGTAAAAATTTTTTGCCTCTTTTCTCAAAAGAAAAATAATCTGACATCCTATTACAGAAGAGACATTGTCATAACTTGATTTACTCACTGAAAATTTCTTTCAAATTATCATTACTTTCCTAATTGCAACTTGAGGGTTTTGTACCTTAAATTTGTAAGAAGTAGCATATAGAAGCCAGCAAAAAACAGGAGTGAATTCGTTGTTCTCATGTCCCCAGGTCCTGGGGAGGTTAACTTTTTTATTTTATCAAATAACTTGAGAAATCCTGTGATCCCCATAATATTTCTAGAGCCTTCCAGGAAGAGGAGGAGAATCGTAAGAATGGACTTTTATCATATATCATTTTGCTTTCCGGATTCCTTCTTCCTAAATTGAGTTTTAATCACTATTCACTTCTTTATCTTTTGAAAATGTCTTCTATCTACCTAGTCCCCTAAAGGTGACCACAGCTTTTCACTTTCATTCTTCCAAACACTACTGCTGTGTGCTCACTGTACACTATATATTTTATGAAAGCTTTATAGACTGTATTTTTATACCACTATATAAAGCAGGATTAAAACTGATTTTGAAACGTGGTTTCTAAATCCTCATGACCACTCTGCACACTGAGACTTTATATTTATCGGCCGAGTGTCTTGTTGAGCCCTGGCCTAATTATATGTTCTGGACTCCTTTCCCTCCTATGCCTTGCTCTGTGAATTACATGTACGTGCAAACATCCCAAATTGATTTTATTTTTTTTTAAATCAACCTTAATTTTTTATTGTTATGTTAATCACCATACATTACATCATTAGCTTTTGATGTAGTGTTCCATGGTTCATTGTTTGTGCATAACACCCAGTGCTCCATGCAGAACGTGCCCCCTTGAATACCCATCACCAGGCTAACCCATCAACCCACCCTCCTCCCCTCTAGAACCCTCAGTTTGTTTTTCAGAGTCCATCGTCTCTCCTGGTTCGTCTCCCCCTCTGACTTACTCCCCCTCATTCTTCCCCTCCTGCTATCTTCTTCTTTTTCTTTTTTCTTAACATATGTTGCATTATTTGTTGCAGAAGTACAGATCTGTGATTCAACAGTCTTGCACAATTCACAGCGCTCACCATAGCACATACCCTCCCCAATGTCTATCACCCAGCCACCCCATCCCTCCCACCCCCAACCACTCCAGTAACACTCAGTTTCTTTCCTGAGATTAAGAATTCCTCATATCAGTGAGGTCATGTGATACATGTCTTTCTCTGATTGACTTATTTCACTCAGCATAACACCCTCCAGTTCCATCCACGTCGTTGCAAATGGCAAGATCTCATTCCTTTTGATGGCTGCATAATATTCCATTGTGTATATATACCACCTCTTCTTTATCCATTCATCTGTCGATGGGCATCTTGGCTCTTTCCACAGTTTGGCTATTGTGGACATTGCTGCTATAAACATTGGGGTGCACGTACCCCTTCGGATCCCTACATTTGTATCTTTGGGGTAAATACCCAGTAGTGCAATTGCTGGATCGTATGGTAGCTCTATTTTCAACTGTTTGAGGAACCTCCATACTGTTTTCCAGAGTGGTTGCACCAGCTTGCATTCCCACCAACAGTGTAGGAGGGTTCCCCTTTCTCCACATCCCCGCCAACATCTGTCATTTCCTGACTTGTTAATTTTAGCCATTCTGACGGGTGTGAGGTGGTATCTCATTGAGGTTTTGATTCGGATTTCCCTGATGCCGAGCGAAGTTGAACACTTTTTCATGTGTCTGTTGGCCATTTGAATGTCTTCTTTGGAGAAATGTCTGTTCATGTCTTCTGCCCATTTCTTGATGGGATTATTTGTTCTTTGGGTGTTGAGTTTGATAAGTTCTTTATAGATTTTGGATACGAGCCCTTTATCTGATATGTCATTTGCAAATATCTTCTCCCATTCTGTCAGTTGTCTTTTGGTTTTGTGGACTGTTTCTTTTGCTGTGCAAAAGCTTTTTATCTTGATGAGATCCCAATAGTTCATTTTTGCCCTTGCTTCCTTTGCCTTTGGCGATGTTTCTAGGAAGAAGTTGCTGTGGCTGAGGTTGAAGAGGGTGTTGCCTGTGCTCTCCTTTAGGGTTTTGCTGGACTCCTGTTTCACATTGAGGTCTTTCAACCATTTGGAGTCTATTTTGGTGTGTGGTGTGAGGAAATGGTCCAGTTTCATTCTTCTGCATGTGGCTGTCCAATTTTCCCAACACCATTTGTTGAAGAGACTGTCTTTTTTTCCATTGGACACTCTTTCCTGCTTTGTCGAAGATTAGAGAGCTTTCCCCCCTAAGGTCAGGAACACGGCAGGGATGTCCACTATCACCACGCTATTCAACATAGTATTAGAAGTCTCAGCCACAGCAATCAGACAACAAAAAGAAATAAAAGGCATCGAAATCGGCAAAGAAGTCAAACTCTTACTCCTTTTATTTAGTACAGTAGCCCTTTCTGTATTCTCAAACATGCTAGACGTATCGTCTTAGGAGTTTTTGCATTGGGCAGTAATCTTCCTTAAAAAGATATTTTTCCAGGGGTAGCACCTGGGTAGCTCAGTGGGTTAAGCATCTGCATTTGGCTCAGGTCATGATCTCAGGGTCCTGGGATTGAGCCCCAGAACAGGCTCCCTGCTCAGTGGGGAGTCTGTTTCTCCCTCTCCCTCTACCGTTCCCCCCTGCTTGTGCTCATGTGTGCTCTCTCTCTCTCAAATAAATAAAATCTCTTAAAAAAGATTTTTCCAATACTCACTTTAAATATCACCTTCTAAATGAATTAGGATCTGTGTCCAATTTACCTTTGTATTCTCAATATTTAACACATTTCCTGACAGGATTCTTTCTCTCTTTGGATTGTTCCTTCCTAGATGCCAGGTGGCTAGGATGTGGCTACTATGGTAAGTCTCTTAAAAGGCAAGTTTATTTTGACTGACTCTAAAATATTCTATTTGAAGAGTCTGCTGAAGAGCTATTTAAATAAATATTTTTATTTTAAAATAAGAGAAAATTTATGGCCATAAAACTGGTTGGGTTCATGGAGGAACACAACACATCTGCCTCTTCATTTCCTACTAAGGGAAGCTGCTCTTCAATATTTTCTTTTAATTCCCTGTTTAATTTCCCTTTCATTTTGATGAAGTCTTTGTAACCTAATGTACCTCAGGAAATTAATTTAAAAAAAATTCTAAATGTAGATACAAATCTACCCTTAGAGTTCTCACTTAATATTTTGACAACAGGTGTAAGTCAAAATTAAGTAGAGGAAAAGGGTGAAATGAAGCAATGACCCAGATATGGAAACTCAGTTTATTACTAAAAATGAATATTGTTAAATTTAGTAGTGTTTAAATAAAACTAAATACAAAAGCCATGTTTTAAAATGTTTTATTGCATAGCTGCTAAATACTTACTAATCTTTATCCATATATTCTAATTAAGGAGAAAACTCCTGTTTTAAATCTCATGAATCATCAAGGAGGGCATGTCATGTGATGAGCAACTGATAAATTATTAAACACTACATTTGAAACTAATGATGTACTATATGTTGGCTAATTGAATTAAATTAAAAATAAATAAATTAGTTAATAAATAAATCTCATGTATCTTAGTACTAACTTAAAGCTACCAATTAATTCTATGTGCAAAGAAAAAAAATCTGAAAGACAAAATCAGGAGGCCACCATATTAAATCTTTAGTAAACTGACATCAAATACCACTATCTTGCAACTGACTACAACTACTATATGCACCATACCTATAGTTCTGCCACTAATTATACAAATAAGTTAGATGAGCACCTATGAGGTACTGGAAAATGAAGAATTAACAATTAATGAAGTAATTGTTACCTCTAGAGATCTTATACTTTAGTAAGGGATGGAGATATTTTCTGGGAAGAGATGCCCAGGATATTCTTCACTAGAAGCTGGGATTCTTC
The DNA here is from genome assembly GCF_009762305.2 of Zalophus californianus. Lineage (NCBI taxonomy): Eukaryota > Metazoa > Chordata > Mammalia > Carnivora > Otariidae > Zalophus > Zalophus californianus. Next base: position 20,080,875 of record NC_045605.1, read on the forward strand.
AATCAGATATCCAGTCACTAAAGGTCACTTGACTGAAATATAAAACTAGCTAAAATACTTAGATTATGATCGATTGGTTTGAATACAGTCTCCAGTGCTATTTTGGAAATATAAGAATGTCAAACAGTTTTTTATATTTATGCATGTACATGTGTTTGTATATATGACTTGTTCATGGCCATGTCTGTCAGCACATGAATGTCTGGCAAACTCTCCACAAATGTCAGGACTATGTCTGGCTGGCCCATAACAATCAAAATGCACATCAAAAGATATCTAAGACAAGATTTGTATCTGCTGAGTCTGGCTGATAGCAGGTTTCCTGACTGAACAGACAAGACCAGTTTCTTGAGACCCTCAGATTGTACGTCAGCTCCACCCACCATTCTCACTGAGCATGTATCTACTCCTTTTAGAGGGGTGAGAGAGTGGAAAGTCTTACTCCTTTTCTTCCTTGTGCCTGGAACACAGTTGGTATCAAGCACTAAAACATGGTTTTGTTTTATCCGTACTTTTTGAGTATGTGCTTTACGCAAAGACCCACTTGCTTTAAGGGGAAAAAATCCACTTTATTGAGGTTGACAAATGAATATAAAAAGCATTTATAATACAATGTGACACATACTACAGTAGAACCAAACACCAGTGGGATGCAAGTCAAAGAAGGGAACCTTCACCTAGTCTTAGGGAATCAGAAAATGCTCCTGAAAAGGTAAGACCAGAGGGCAATAGGATAGGGGAAAACAGGAGGTAGTGATTTCAGGCAGAGGAAAGAGTATAGGACAAGGGTCAAAAGTACATCAGCTACAATACCAATTTTCCAAGATGCAAAAGATAATTTTTCACTCTGTACAGTTTAACCCACAGTTACTTATCCAGTACATAGAATTCTATTTAATTTTTATGAGCTACAATTCCAAACTTCAGTATCAATAAACAAGATTCACAATTAATTGGTACAAATACTTATAACTTGAGGTTTCTTTGAAGAGTAGGAAGGATTTTCAAAATTTAAGGACTAATTAAGTGCCCTTTTTTTGGTGACTGGGTATTAGAAGATTCTCGCCTAACTAAATGAAAGAGCAAATGAAGAAAAAAACACGACTTAATCACAGCTTGAGTAGACTTTTATTAATTTCGGAAATCAATTCATATATTCAAGACTGATTTCTGTCAAAGTAATGTCAACCTGTTCTCATTTCCTAATCTCAGTATCAGCGAGGAGGGAGCACTTGTTTTTGGCCCTTATTTTATATAATTGTCCCTTTATCTTAGTTTTTCATGTTTTTTTTATCTTTATCTCACTTAGAAGTAACTGCCAAATTGTTCATTTTATCCAACTTTTCATCATCACATTTCACCATCACTTTTATAAATCAAATAAATTATACTGAATTCATGGCAAGTCCAAATAGTGACCTACTTTTAGAAACATAAATCCCACTTAGAGTATGTAAATACCAGACCAAGGGTCATTGACTTATTCACTTTCCACCTTACCTGAGTATAGCAGATTTCTACCTTCAGACTCAGGTCTATCCTTACCTCTAAAAACAATGCTTATCCAGGCAGGAGAGATTATAAAATGCTCTCATCTAATATGCTGGGGCTTAGCACAAAGTTACTGCTGAGTCACCTCTGAACTTGAATTACAATTGTGAAACCTGATTCTGATTCAATCACTATGTTTTGTATTTCCAATGGCTGAGGCAGTCTTTTCTCTATGCCTAAATATTGCCATATTTCTGTATTTTCAAATGGTTTTCATTACAGGTATCAAAAATAATGTCCAAAGAAATTCTTTGGGGAAAGACTATGAAGAAAGTAGACAGAATTCAGATAATGAAGTTATATGACATGGATGATATAGAATGAGAGCTATACCTTCTTTATCACACCACCAACATAAGCATAGTGACACATAACATACTATGAACCCATAAAGTGGGACTGTATATTGACTCCTACTTCCACAGACACTGCTGGAAATTCTTCATGGATTTATAAACGGTCTCTGCCCTGGTCTGGTTTGCATTGTCCTATAAGTATTACACTACATATAGTGGTTCTTTTCAATGGCAGCCAATGTATATTCAGAAGGCATCCCAAGAGTTTATTCTCATTTTTTGCTTATGGATTATTTGAGTGTTTGTTTTAAGAGGAGCTCTAAACAAAGTTATGTAATCTTAATCTATTGTGAAATTTAGTTTAAATACATAAAAATTTCTAAAAATTACATTTTGCTAATGATTATAAAATTAAAAGTTTATAACAACCACGCAGATGTAAGAATAAAATACTGCCAGAACACTAGAGCCCCCTCTTCTCCCTACTTGTTAGTAGCTCCGTCTATTCTTTCCCCATCCTGATTTTGTGACAATCATCCTCTGGCTTTTCTTTGCAGTTTCATCACCAAATAGGGCCTCATCGTCATCTGCACCCAGCCCACAGAAGGTCGAGAATAGGGAAAAGGTACACCTTGTCTCTGGGATTGTATCCGTCATGTCTAGAACTCAGTACGTGCCACTCCTCACTGCAAGAAGGCAATGTGTGTTCTGGAAGAAGAGATGAACAGCTAGCAATCTCTGCTATTTGGTAGTGCCTACCAAATACCACTGAAGTGAAGATTGAATAAGATAATGAATGTGTGAACTTACTGCTAAACCTGGGACTTAGTGCACACCTAATGATAATGATTATTACAGGCTCTGTGTGCTTCATGTGTTTCCATTTATTGTATGGGCCTGTATTAAATAAGAATATATTCACATTTCTCAATGAGGCAACAGAACTGTCAAATATGACATGTGAAAGATACTTTATGGGCATTTTTCTTATTTGAGTATTTTGTTTTTATTTTATCTTAGCAATGGTTTTACATTGTTCAAGTTTCACTGATTTTTTTAAAATATGGCGAATTCTGTATAATAATAATAATAATAACACCCAAGATTTAGAATCAAAACACCCAAGTCTGAGTCTCAGCTGGACCACTTATTAGCTATGATTTGGAACAAGCCATGGACATCTCTGAGCAGTAGTCTCATCATCTGTGAAATGGGAACTGGATTTCCTTCCCAATTTACCTCAGAGTTCTTCCCTGAGGAACACATGGACTGACAGATACAACATGCAGAAAACACTGCAACACCATACTCTTCCTAAGAGCAACTGTAAGACCTTGCACATATCTTTATATCCTAGGTGGGTCTAGTCAACTTTACATCAGAGGGAGACTTCAAACAGCACAGGTAATTCTACCAGCTACCCCACCCACTGAGGAAGATGGGAGTCTCTGCTCACACTGAGTGAGATTTTAGTATTTAAAGGTGCATCCAGGCCCTATATATAAATCAACTACTTCATCTGGTCCCAGACTGAATATACAGTGAAATCTCCCAATGCTAGAGAGAAAAACCAACTATGCCACCCTTAGAGAAAAATATCATGTGTGTGTCCCGAGTGTGGACATTTGTTGACATAATCACATTTCCAAGTAATGTTGCTAACTAAATAAGATCAATCTTAGACTCTAACCACACAGAGGCTGTAACTCTACTATGTTGCATTATGAAAATCTACCTTTATATCAGTCTGTCACACTGCCCTTTTTGTTTGTCATATAGAGTACACACAACAAGCCAACAAAACACCTAAGCTAAATTTCAGAATACTTAAATATTGAGTGGAGATAGGAAAATGGTAAATAATGAATATTATTAAAGGTATTTTAGAAAATACACTACACTTTGATAAATCATATTGAGGATCTTTAAAGTGACATTTTTATGCTTTAAAAAAAAATCCACATTCTTTCCAGTAAAGACATTGCCATGACTTGGTTTATTCGCCAAATGTTTCCTTCAAGTTGTCATTTCTCTCCCAGTTGCAATTTAAAGTTTTGTACCTTAAAATCCATGTGGGAGTAGCATATGGAAGCCAAAAAAAATCTAGAAGTGATTTAGTTGTTCCCAAGTCCTCCAGCCCTGTGAGTTTATGTTTTTAAATATCAAATGACTTGCACTTTTATCCTATCCAGAGAAATCCTGTGATCTCCATAATATTTCTGGGGCCTTCCAGAAAGGAAAAGAGAGTCATAGTAAGGGCTTTCATTATCCTTCATTTTACTTTGTAAATTCCTTCCTCCTAACTTGAGTTCCAATTACCCTTCACTATTTTATCTCCTGAAGATGATGCCCTCTCTCTCCCTAGTGCCAAATGTGGTCACAGCTTCCCTGCCTTCATTCTGCAAAACACTACTGATGTAGTCACTGCGTGCTGTAATTTTATCTTAGATATGGACAGTGGAATACATTCACAGTACGGCACAGAAATGATACAATTTCAGAATGCGGTTTGTAACACCCGTGACCATCCCCATAGAGGGACCTCTTACTTACCGGTCAAATGTCTTCTTGAATCCTGGCCTAACAAGACATTTTTGTGCTCCTTTCTCTCCCATGCCCTGATCTCTCTGAAATACAAAAACTTACAAATATTCCAAATTCAGTTTTTTAAAAAATGTTTATTCTATACTGTATTGTGTACAAAGTACCTTACTCTGTAGTATTTTGGTGCCAGATTTTTGATGTAACCAAATTCAGTGGCTTAATTTTGCAGATAAGTAATCTTTTTGTTTTAACCAATCATCTCCCCAATATACTAGCCCAAAGGGCCCTCTCTTTCCCAACAAAAAGAAGGAACAACCTGTTTTCCTAAACAAAAAGCAAAAATGTAATACCCAGCATGAGAGAAATTCATTTTCATCCTGGAACAAAACAGAATCAATCTTCAAACTAGAAATGTCTTCCCATAGCCCTTGTTTATTGAAACAAAAATAATAAAGAAGCAGCCAAGCATACCACAAAGAGCAGTAGAGTTGAAATCAGAAGACAAGAGGATACTCTAGACCTTGTCTTTGTGCAGCTGTGTGATTTTGGGTGACTCATTAGCTATTCTGAGGTTCACTTTCCCATCCATAGAGTAAATACATTTTGTTGATCAGTTATGTGCTACTTTGTATAAAAATAAAAACAAACAAGGAAAACCAACCCTTTGCCAAAGAAGCCTGCTGCAAAATGTTTACAGATGCAAAATAGATTAAAAATAATAGTCTTTATGGAAACTTCAATTTCTGCCATTTAAAAAAAGACATATTCTTTTGTCTTTTGGGTGGCTCAGTTAAGCATCCAACTCTTGGTTTTGGCTCAGGTTGTGATATCAGGATCATGATCTCAGGGTCAGGAGATTAGCCTCTGTGCTCAGCACAGAATTTTCTTGGGATTCTCTCTCTCTCTCTCTCTGCCCTGCCCCCTCTAAAGCAAATAAATAAATCTTTCAAAAAAAAAGACATAGTCTTGCCAATCAGAGAAAAGAAACAGGAGTATACACACACTATCACACTACCTGATTTGTGCTTCTAATAGCAAATGGCAGATAAGAACAACCCCAATGGTACAGTGTCACTCTGTTGTTGCTCAATTCAATAATTTGGAGACTATTCATCTTTTTCCAGTGGAAAAAAAGAAGTTCAAAATTAAAAAATTTTAAAACTCAGATAATACATTCCTGTTGCTAAACAGGAAAAAAGTGAAGACATTGTGCAAATTATAAAAACAAAAAACAAAAAACCTAGCTATAAAGACTGGAAGTAAATTACAGAGAGAAGACTCATGTTCAGGGAAAAATAGGCAAAGAAGATTACCACTGAAAATATTTTCATTAAACACATAAAAGCTTCTTCTTAATTCTTAATCTCAGGAAACAAACAGGGTTGCTGGAGTGGGTGTGGGTGGGAGGAATGGGGTGGCTGGGTGATAGACATTGGGGAGGGTATGAGCTATGGTGAGCACTGTGAATTGTGCAAGACTGTTGAATCACAGATCTGTACCTCTGAAAAAAATAATGCAATATATGTTAAAAAAAGAAAAAGGAGAAGAAGGTAGCAGGAGGGAAAGAATGAAGGGGGGGAAATTGGAGGGGGAGATGAACCATGAGAGATGACGGACTCTGAAAAACAAACTGAGGGTTCTAGAGGGGAGGGGGGTAGGGGGATGGGTTAGCCTGGTGATGGGTATTGAGGAGGGCACGTTCTGCGTGGAGCACTGGGTGTTATGAACAAACAATGAATCATGGAACACTGCACCAAAAACTAATGATGTAATGTATGGTGATTAACATAACAATAAAAAATTAAAAAAAAAAAAAAAAAACTGTCTCCTACTCAGAATATTCCTCAGGGCAAGTTTAACATCTTTGTTTCTCAAGCTGTAAATGAAAGGGTTCATCAAGGGAACTGTGTTGGTGTAAAAGATAGAAGAGATTTTCCCTTCATCCATAGACCCAGCAGGAGAAGGCTTAAGATACATAAATGCACATGATCCAAAGAAGAGAGAAACAGCAACTATGTGAGAACTGCAGGTGCTGAAGGCTTTGGACCTGCCCTCCATGGAGCTGATGTGCAGGATGCTGGAGAGGATGAAACCATAAGAGACAAAGATGGTGACACTGGGCACAATCACATTGATGCCTGCCACAATGAAAACCACCAGCTTGTTCATGTAGGTGCTTGTGCAGGAGGGGCGGAGCGGAGGGAGAATGTCACACAAATAATGGTTGATGGTGTTTGCATCACAGAAGGTCAGCCTCAGCATGCATCCTGTTTGAGCCATAGCACCTGAAAATGCCATCAAATATGAACCAAACATAAGGCTGGAACACACTTTAGGGGACATGACAACATTATACAAAAGTAGGTTACAGATGGTCACATAGCGATCATAGGCCATTGACGTCAGCACATAGCATTCAGAAATAGCAAAAAAACAAAAAAAGTAAAGCTGGGTCATGCACCCCCTGTAAGAGATAATATTCTTCCTTGATATGAAGGTAGTCAGCATTTTGGGTGTAAACACAGAAGAATAGCATAGGTCTATGAAGGACAAATTGAAGAGGAAAAAGTACATGGGGGTGTGGAGGTGCGAATTCAGCCCAGTTAGATTTATCAAGCACAAATTTCCCAACACAGTGACCACATACATGACTAGAAACATACAGAAGAGGGGGAGCTGGAGATCTGGAAGTTCTGTTAGTCCTGCCAGAATGAATTCAGTCACAAAAGAAACATTTCCAGGAGCCATTCTTCTCTAAAGGGATCTGTGAGCACAGAAGATAACAGTTACACAAAGAAAAACCCGGCTTTTTCCACCATATCTCCTCTCCCAAGTGCAATGTATGCATGGGGCAGGTCTGAGACTAGCCCAACCTGGACCCATAGACTCCTTTACCATTATCATAATACTGAGTGGCTCAGACTTCCCCTTAGTAGTCTCTATAAGCTAAGTAACAAAGAACTTCAAAACTTAGCCTATAGAGTGAAGAGAAATGCTGCCAAATGTAAGCATAACTGTTGGAAAAACCAAAAGATAAGGGAGAAGTTTGCACCAGGACACAATTATCCTTCTTTCCTCAATCATTTTCATTCACTTGAGCCCTCTCTTCACCAGTAATATTGGAAGCTGAGACCTGGAGCTGGCTTCTAATGCAGATTGGACTTGGTGTGGTAGAAACCAAGTAGACTGTTTCTAATCCAAAACTAAGGCACGAGTCTACAAGAAGTTACTGCCCCATGTCACAGAGTAAAAGCCACAACTCTGGAGTAGCAAGAATTTTGCCCATGGAAAGGGAACTTACTGACTGACAGAATGCATTCTTTGACGACCCCCTACAACATCTCTAAACATTCCCTGCTCTTGACAGATTTTTCTGCCAATTTCACTTGAGCCTCAGAACTGCAAAACTGGGAGGGAAAGTGGCATGTCTTAGATCTTCAGACTTCCATCTCATAAAAGGAAAACATGAATAAAAAATGAAATTCACAAGTTCAGGGGCACCTGGGTGTCTCAGTCGTTAAATGTCTGCCTTCTGCTCAGGTCATGATCCCAGGGTCCTGGGATTGAGCCCAGATCAGGCTTCCTGCTTGGCAGGAAGCCTGCTTCTCCCTCTCCCACTCCCTCTGCTTCTGTTCCCTCTCTTGGTGTCTCTCTCTGTCAAATAAATAAATAAAATCTTAAAAAAAAAAAAAGAAATTCACCCACTTTACGCCAGAAAACACTGGTGCTTCCTTATCATTGTTATTACCCCCATTGTCATGGAAGGGCAATTTCAGGCTCTGAGGATTTGGTTTCTTTAACTCAAAGAGAATGCAGCCCACACTAAATTGCTGAGATGACCTGGAAATCTTTTAGAACTATGGATCATAATTTCTGATCATGGCTTTTAGTTTCCTCAAACAGCAGACAGAAAGTCTTTATTATTATCATTTTTGCCACTTGGTAAGTCACAGAAGATTTAATGTGGGTGTAATTATATAATAGACTCAGTTGTAAACAAGGCAGAACTTGCTCAGTGTCTTCCCCAAGGAAAATTTCTAAGTGTAACCGGAAACTGTGGGGATTCTATAAACACCCTGGACCATAATCTGTCTTTAGTCCTTAGGGGACTCAATAATTTGCTCAAGTTTTCCCTTCACTGTAGGGATCATACCTCCCCTTAAGGAAGAGCCAAAAATAAACTCCCATTTCCCGTGCAAGATGGTGGAAGAGGAAGCCTTAATCTCTACTTTTCTACATGACACATTGATTCAAAAACAATTTGTGTACAGATTCCCTTTGTAAGAAATCTAGAAACTAGCTAAGAAGGTCCCGCACCCAGTTCATGCATGAAACCAGACATATTGAAGCTGTTAGGGAAATTCAAGATACCTCTTGTCATCATACCTCTCTTAGCATAGCACATATGATTGGGACAAAATCCCCCAGTTCCTAGCTACTTCCTGGAAAAGGAAAGTGGTGTAGCATACATCTAAAGCCTCGAGTTTTTTTTAAAGATTTTTATTTATTTATTTGAGAGAGAGAGAGAGATCATGAGCAGGGGTAGTGGTAGACCGAAGGAGAGGGAAAGCAGGCTTCCTGCCAAGCAGGGAGCCTGATGTGGGGCTTGATCCCAGGACCTTGAACAACTGAGCTACCCAGGCACCCCCAAAGCCTCAAGTTTTTAGGAGGTATCCATAAGACTAGCTTTTGTACATTATGTGTCAGAAAGGTGAGAGGACATGGAACATGGCATAATTTAGCTGCACAAGGTGAGAGAGAACAGAGACAGCAGTTTGGGTTGGAACTCACAATAGCCACCTACCCACCACACACACACCCCACTGACTCAGCACAGAGCTAGCAGTAGCAAACTCTTTTCCTCCAATCATGTATCTGATGACCCAACTTATTACTGAGGAATTGGCTTCAGTCTTGCTTGTTTTAGGGTGCCGATGGGACATGACATACTCCAGAAGCCATGGAGAAAAAGAACAAGAAAAGTAGGATGGAATGACAAGAAAAGTAACAGGCTCCCACCATCTGGCCAGGCTTATTGTGTGGGTCTTCTCTAGTACAAGGCTAATCCATGAAGATTAGGACAAGTGGACATTTTGTCTAATGTCCAGACACAAGCCCAGAGAGTCTAAATATTTCCTAAAAGGAACAACAAAGATCTCCACAAACTGTCCCTAATGAAATGGAAATATATCATTTACCTGACATAGAATTCAAAATAGCTGCCATAATAATGCTCACTGCAGTTAGAGAACAATACATGAAAAAAGTGAGACTATCAAACAAAAGACAGAGACCTCTAACAAATGCCAAGCAGAAATCATGTAGATGAAGAACAGAATAACCGAGCTGGAAAAATTACTGGAGGGTTAAAATAGCAGACTGGATCACACAAAAGAAAGGATCATAGAATTTTTAAAAAGTCATTTGAAATTCATCAAAGTAGCAAAAACAAAAAAAGAATGAAAAATAGTAAAAGAAATTAAGAGAATTATTGGACAATTACAGATGGGTCCATATATGCATTATAGGGATCCCAAAAGAAGAGGTGGGAAATGAACTGAAAGATTTCTCAAAGGAAAAATGGCTTAAGAATCCCCAAATCTGTGGAAGGAAATGAACATCCAGATCCAGGAAACAAAAACGATTTCCCCACCAAAAAAAAAAAAAAAAAAAAAAGATGATTTCAAAGAAATCCACAATAGGACACATTATAATCAAATTACTGAAAAGTCAAAGATAAAGATAATTTTGAATGCAGCAAGAGAAATGCAACTTATCCCATACAATGAAACCCCGATATGTCAATGGATTTTTCAACAGATTTCAATGATTTTAGCAGAAATCTTGTAGGTCAGAAGGCAGTGGAATGATCTATTCAATGTACTGAAAGAAAAAAAGGGTCAACCAAGAATACTATAAATAGCAAAAGTATCTTTCCAAAAGGAGGAAAGTGAACATTTTTTCTCACATGAACTAAAGCTGAAAAAGTTCATACACTACTAAACCTGCCTCATAAGAAATGTTTAAAAGAAATGACACTAAATAACATCACATTAGCTTAAGAAAGTCTAAAACAAATTGATAAAGGTAAACACATAGAATGGTACAGAATATTGTCTTAGAAAAATGGTAGGTACATTTCTTTCAATTTTGTTACAAAAGTTAAAAGACAAAGTATTAAAAAGTAGCTATAACTAAAAATCTTAGTAGACACAAAATGCATGTATGCATTCAATAAAGCCTTTTTAAATGATAAAGGCAAGATGTCAGAAATATTTCTTTAAATCAATAAATCTGGAAGAAAAAGAATAATGTATTTGAGTATAGGACCAAGTAGGAAAATATGTAGGGTGTGTTCTAGGCTTACACACATATACTAAGAAGGTATCTATACTAAGAAGGAAATCTATTATGAACACCTACATTAAAAAAGAAGAGAGACTCAAATCAATCTACCTTTATACCTCAAGGAACTAGAAAGAAAAGAACAAATTAAACAGAAATACATCAAATAGAAAATAGAAAATAATAGTAAAATCACTGAAAATAATAGCTGTTTTAAAAGATAAAATTGGTAAGCCCTTAGCAAGTCTAAATGAGAAAAAAGAGAAAAGATTCAAATAAATAAAATCAGAAATGAAAGAGAAGACAATACAACTGATGCCACAGGAAAAAAAAGGATCATAAAATTATATGAACATTTATACACCAAAAAGTGGATAATCTAGATGAAATAATAAATTCCTAAAAACATACAACCTGCCAAAAATGAATCATAAATACATAAAAATTCTGAACAGAACCGTAACTGGTATTGTGATTAAATCAATAATCTAAAACCTCCCAACAAAGAAAATCCAAGCTTCAAGCATAAATTCTACCAAATATTTAAAGGAGAATTAACACCAGTCCTTCTCAACTCTCCCATAAAACTAAAGAACACGGTAGATTTTCAAATCCATTGTATGAGGCCAGCATTACCCTGATAAAAAAATCCAGACAAAAACACTAAAAGGAAAGTAAATTAGAAGTTCATATCCCTAATGAATTCTGAACTCTTTTTCATCTGAAGAATACATAAACATATATTTACATACACACTTATATTTAGTAGGGGAGAAGGGCAAAAGGGCATCATTCTTTACTTATAATAGAGGAGATTCTAGTAGTAGTAAAAAAGCAATCAGACTCTGAATTTCTCCCAATGTGTAAACTGTTCAAAGTAAAATATGGCTCCAAACACAGAACAATCACTTGTGCCTACAACAATTATGGACTTTTATTTTAATTTTTTATTTAAATTCAACTTAGTTAACATATACTGTATTATTATTTTCAGGGGTAGAATTTAGTGATTCATCAGTTGCATATACACTCAGTGCTCATTACATCAAGTGCCTTCCTTAATGCCAACTCTAAAGGGAGAAAGATGGAAAAAAACCACTTAGGCATGTATTAATCTCTTTGCGCTGCTATAACAAATCCATGGATTGATGGCTTATAGAGAAATTTATTTCTCACCGTTCTGAAGTCTGGGAAGTCCAAGACCTAGGCACCAGGAGACTTCATCTCTGGTGAGGTCTCTCTTCTTGGTTCATGGACTGCTTCACTTCTTCTCACATGAACAAGAAAAAAGGGAACTCTCTGATATCTCTTTTATGAGGGCACTGATCCCATTCATGAAGGCTCCACCCTCATGACCTAATCAACTACCAGAGTTCTCACATCCTAATACCATCACACTAAGGATTAAGTTTCAACATAGGAATTTGGGGATGCCACAAACATTCAGCTGATAGAAGATAGCAGACTTTAAAGGTCTTTCTTCATTCTTTATATCTAATATCTAAGATCTCTATCTAAGATCCGTGTTTAGGATCTTTCCAACATACCACATATGATTTTGAAACTTCTATTCTCACAAAATTATGTTAAAAAGGAGGGGGGTGGGATTCAAGATGCAACATTTTGGAAAAGGATCCAAGGTAAAGAGTAGATTATTAACTATATGAAATGAGGTTAGAAATCCTGCTAGAAAACTCCACTACTGCATGTGGTATTTAAAAAGACACACTAGGCTTCCTTCATGGGCATCTTTATAAAAACCAAAGCTCCCCATCTTGAAGAAAGTATAACTATAAAACTGCAAGTGGAAGTGATGATTAAGAGCTGCCTACCTTGACTTTATTTTTCTCTTGGAACCTGAGTAAAAATGAGGAAGCAGAAAGAGGATCTGCCAATCCATGACTTGTGTGACCAGTGCATTTAATTCCGATCCCCTGCTCAAAAATAAGTGGTCATGATTAAGAGCTACTCTTTCCTGTACTCAAATCTTGTCATAAAATGAAATTTCTGGGCACCTGGGTGGCTCAAATGTTAAGCGTCTGCCTTCGGCTCAGGTCATGATCTCAGGGTCTTGGGATCGAGCCCCACATCGGGCTCCCTGCTCAGCAGGGAGCCTGCTTCTTCCTCTCCCACTCCCCCTAGTTGTGTTCCCTTTTTCACTGTCTCTCTCTCTCTGTCAAATAAATAAATAAAATATTTGAAAAATAAATTAAAATAAATAAATAAATTAATTAAATGAAATGAAATTTCTGAGATCAAAAGTATAAAAATCCTGGGTGTAAAGCAAATGAACAATTGCATTTCTGGACAACAGTAGAACTCAGGAATGTGTCCTAGCAAATCCCACAATGTGACAGTACATGTATTATTCAAAGAGAAGTGCAGCAATATGAGATTTGCCCTGTTTTGGGTATCAACTGTCCTATCAATTCACTTCTAGGAAAAATGTGTTGCCTCTGAGATTTTCTAATTCATAAATTTTCCACACAATTTAGAATATAACTCATAGTAAAAGAGAGAAGGACCACTTGGGTTTTCAGGGGAAAGCTTCTTACAATTACAACAGTTCTAAAAATAAGAATTTTCTTCTGTATCAAAACTGTAACAGTGTGAAATTTAATGTTTTACTTCTCCTTATGAATTAAGGTATAGAGTTAGGTGGTCCAAGGAGGTCCCTATCAATTGGAAATTAATGTTTCAGTGATAATCTAAGTAAACAGCTCCCTCTGATGGGGACTTTTGTCTTAGACAACATTTGAATCAATTTAAAAAGAAAAAATTCTTGTAAGGAATATCCCAAGGCTTTAGGAATATTTATTTTCTTTTCTCTTTCCAAGTTTTTATTTAATTTCCAATAGGTTAACATACAGTGTAAATTTAGTCTCAGGTGTAGAATTTAGCGATTCAACACTTCCATAGGACACCTGTTGCTCATCGCAACAAGTGCATTCCTTAAACCCCACCACCTATTTAACCCATTTCCCCACCCACCTCCCCTCTGATAACCATCAATTTGTGTTCTATAGTTAAGAGTCTGTTTCTTGGTTTTCCGCGCTTCCCCCGCCCATGTCCGTTTGTTTTGTTTCTTAAATTCCACATATGATTGAATATTTTTTTAAAAGTCAAATTAAGATCCTTGATATATTTAAGTTTGTCTCACTTTTAAAAATGCAAAAAAATACTGTACATTTTAATATGCTTGAAGAAAAATTTGTTAATTATTTTGCATTCTCTTTTCACTTACCCTTATGTCAATGTGAGAAGCATTTGAATTCTTTTTCTTCCAGATTTATTTACATATAATTGACATATAACACTGTGTAGCTTTAAGTGTACAACATGTTTATTTGATAAACATATATGGCCATATGATTACCACAGCAGTATTAGCTAACACCTCCATCAAGTTACGTCATTACCATTTCTTTTTTGTGGTGAGAACTTTTAAGAACTACTCTCTTAGTAAATTCTAAGTATGTGGGTGGAATATTATGCAGCCATCAAAAGGAATGAAATCTTGACATTTGGAACGACGTGGATGGAACTGGAGGGTATTATGCTGAGCAAAATAAGTCAATCAGACAAAGACATGTATCATATGACCTCACTGATATGAGGAATTCTTAATCTCAGGAAACAAACTGAGGGTTGCTGGAGTGGTGGGGGGTGGGAGGGATGGGGTGGCTGGTGATAGACATTGGGGAGGGTATGTGCTATGGTGAGCGCTGTGAATTGTGCAAGACTGTTGAATCACAGATCTGTACCTCTGAAACAAATGCAATACATGTTAAGAAAAAAAAAAAGGAAGATAGCAGGAGGGGAAGAATGAAGGGGGGTAAATCGGAGGGGGAGACAAACCACGAGAGATGATGGACTCTGAGAAACAAACTGAGGGTTCTAGAGCGGAGGGGGGTGGGGGGATGGGTTAGCCTGGTGATGGGTATTAAGGAGGGCACGTTCTGCGTGGAGCACTGGGTGTTATGCACAAACAATGAATCATGGAACACTACATCAAGAACTAATGATGTACTGTATGGTGATTAACATAACATAATAATAATTTAAAAATTCCCCTAAAAAAATTCCAAGTATGTGGTATACATATACAATGGAATATTATTCAGCCATGAGAAAGAATGAAATTCTGCCATTTGCAACACCATAGATGGTCCTAGAGGACTTGCTAAATGAAATAAACCAGGCAGAGAAAGACAAATACTGTATGTTATCACTTGTATGTGGAATCTAAAAAAGCCAGACTCAAAGAAACAGAGAGTAGAGAGGTGGTTACCAGGTGCTGGGGAGAGGCGGAATTGGGATGATGTTCATCAGGTAGTACAAACTTGCCACGAGAAGATGAATGAGTTCTGGACATCTAACACACACAGCACTGTTCAAAGACTAGTTAGTTCAAGGAGAGAAAAATTTTAAGGCTGTTCCTTTTTCCTTCCTACCAACAGTCTTATGGCTCTGTGTAACCAAAATTCATCAATATCGTAGCTTGAAAACATTTTAATACCACCACCACCCCTTTGTTTCTAACTGCTAACCAAGTGGAATAAAAAGGCTTAAATGCAACTGTGGTAAAGAACTCGTACAAGTGACATGTGGAAAGAAAACAAAGAGCTAGAGTATAGAGATAAATTGACTGCATTTAAATTCATGACAGGTGCATATATATGACTCATTTATTTCAATGAAGAGAATGCAAAAATAACCCTCACATTGATAGTCACTTGATTTTCAACATGGATGCCAAGATGTTCTATAGAGAGCCAATAATCTCTTCTACAAATGCTGGAACAAATGGATGTTCACATTTAAAGAAATGAAATTGGACCCTTATCTCACACAAGAAACAAAATTAACTCCAAATAAATCATAGATACAAATATAAGAAGTAGTATCATAAAGCTTATAGAAGAAAATATCTGAGCAAGACATTGTGACCTTCGGTTCAGCAATGACTTCTTAAATATGACACTTATAGCACAAATGACAAAAGAAAAAAATACATAAATCGGAATTCAACAAAATTTACACCACAAAATGCAGTGTTTCCATCTAATGGAGTAGTACTTGCAAAAAAAGAAACCAAGTGCCTTTACACTTTACAACATGGAGGAATTTTGAAAAGATTAAGCCAAGTAAGAAAAGCCAGTCACAAAAGATCACGTTATATTATTCCATTTGCATAAAATATCCAGGGCATTCAAACCTATAGAGACAGAAATTAGATTGGTGGTTGATTAGGTTGGGATGAAGAATAGGAGACTGAAGGATATGGAACTTCCTTTGGGAATAGTGAAAAATCCCAAAATATACTGCGGCAATGGTTACACAACTCTGAATAAAGTGTAAACCATTTAATTTAAATGTGTGAATCATATCAATGAAGCTTTTACCAGAAAAATAACACTAAACTCTAAAAAATAAAGATGAAATGAAAAGAAATAATCAGAAAACATTTTGAAGTGAATAAAAATAAAAGCAAAACTTATCAAAACATAGGTAATATAGTTAAATACAGTATTTACATGCAAGTTAGGCACCTAAGTACCTGTACTGCACAAGAAGAGATATTTCAAATCAAAGGTTTATAGCTCTGTCTCATGAAGCCACAAAAAAATAAAAATAAATATAAACCCTAGGGATGCCTGGGTAGCTCAGTTGGTTAAGCAACAGACTATTGGTTTTGGCTCAGGTCATGATCTCATGGTTGATGAGATTGAACCCCACGATGGACTTCATGCTCAGCAGGGAGGCTGCTTGAAGATTCTCTCCCTCTACCCTTCTCCCCATGCTCTTGCTCTCTCTCTCTCAAATTAATAAATAAATCCTCAAAAAAATAAACCCCGAATATGCAGAAAGATTAAATGATAAATGTAAGGGCAAAAAGCAATAAAGTAAGAAACAAAGGACAATATATAAAATCAATTAATCTAAAACCTCTGTTATTGAGATCAGTTAAGATGATAATCCTCTAGCCAGACTGAATAAGCAAAAAGAGAAAGGCACACATTACTGATACCACAGAAATATAAGAGGTTGTTACCACAGATCCTACAGACTTAAAAGGAAAGTTTAAAAAAAAACAAATTTATGCTAATAAATTTGACAACCAATTAAATGGATAAATTTGCTGAAACACACAAGCTTCCAAAGCTTACTTAAGAAGTAGGTATCTACAGTGGCTTTCTATCTATTAAAGAACTTGAAATTTCAGTTAAAAACTTTCCCATGAAAAAAGCACTAGGTCTATCTAGATAATTGCATTGTTAACCCTTCCAAACATTTCTAGGAGAAATAATACAATTCTACACAATCCCTTGTAAAAATTAAAAAGGATAAACATGAAAATTCATTCTATACAACATGTAATACACTGATACCAAAACCAAAATCATTACAAGAAAACTGTAAACCAATGCTCTTCATAATCATAGATGTAATTTTTTAGTTTTCGCACATTGAATCCAAATATATAAAAGTAAAAATATATCATGAAAACTAATGTTTAACCATGGAAATACAAGCCTGGCTTAATATCTGAATATCAATCAGAGTAACTCATCATATCAAAAGAGTAATTAGGAAAACTATATGATCATCTAAATAAATACAGAAAAATATTGGATAAATTACAATCTGAGTTTACTATTTTGTATAAAATACCTAAGTAAAAGGGAACTCTCTAAACCTGAAAACAGGCATCTACACAAAAATCTACAACTTACTTCACACATGATAGATAATAAACATAATTTATAAATGTAAAACATAAAACCTTGAGACTTTTACAAGAGAAGAAAAAAAAAAGAAAAAGGTTTGTGACCTAGGCTTAGGGAAATTTTTCTAAGTCATGATAAAAAAAGAAACATTCATAAAATAAAACATAGTTAAATTGGACATTATCAAAATTAAAAATGTTTCCTCTAAGCAAGACATTTTTAAAATAATAAAATAAAAGATAATATTAAAAGATTTCTTTGTGTCACCTTCAATTTCTTTCATAAGTGTTTTAAAGTTGTCAAAGTAAAGATCACTTACCTCTTTGGTTAGGCTTATTCCTAGGTATCTTATGGTTTTGGGTGCAATTGTAAATGGGATCAATACCTTGATTTCTCTTTGTGCTGCTTAATTATTGGTGTATAGAAATGCAACAGATTACTGTACATTGACTTTGATCTTGTGACTTTACTGAATTCGTATATCAGTTCTAGCAATTTTTTGGTTGTCTTTCAGGTTTTCTACTAGAATATCATTGCATCTGCAAATAGTGAAAGTTTGACTTCTTCCTTGCTAATATGGATGTCTTTTATTTCTTATTGTTGTCTGATTGCTGAAAGGCTAGGACTTCCACTACAATATTAAATAACAGTGGTGAGAGTGGACATCTCTGTCTTATTCCTGACCAAAGAGGAAAAGTTCCCAGTTTTTCCCAGTTGAGGATGACAATAGCTGTGAGTTTTTCATATAAGGAAATGGAAAAACATCCCATGCTCATGGATTGAAAGAGCAAATATTGTTAAAATGTCTATACTACCCAAAGCAATCTATACATTTAATGCAATCCCTATCAAAATTCCAAGAGCATTTTTCACAGAGCTAGAAAAAACAATCCTAAAATCTGTATGGACCCATAAAAGACCCTGAATAGTCAAAGCAACCTTGAAAAAGAAAACCAAAGATGGAGGCAACACAATTCCATACTTCAAATTATATTACAAAGCTGTAGTGATCACGACAGTATGGTGTGGAGCCTCAACTATATGGTCAACTAATCTTTAACAAAGCAGGAAAGAATATGAAATGGAAAAAAGACAGTCTCTTCAAAAAATAGTGTTGGGAAAACTGAAAAATGAAACAGGACCATTTGCTTACATGATACACAAAAATAAATTCAAAATGGATGAAAGATCTAAATGTGAGACAGAAACCGTCAGAATCCTAGAGGAGAACACAGGTGGAAACTTCTTTGACATCAGCCATAACAACTTCTTACTAGAT
The DNA here is from genome assembly GCF_009762305.2 of Zalophus californianus. Taxonomy (NCBI): domain Eukaryota; kingdom Metazoa; phylum Chordata; class Mammalia; order Carnivora; family Otariidae; genus Zalophus; species Zalophus californianus. The sequence continues at coordinate 20,099,621 of NC_045605.1, forward strand.
ATGTCTCCTGAGGCAAGGGATACAGAAGCAAAAATAAACTATTGCAACTTCATCAAGATAAAAAGTTTCTTCACAGTAAAGTAAAAAATGAAAAAAGACCTAAAAGGCAATTTCTGAATGGGAGAAGATATTTACAAATGACATATCTAATAAAGGATTAGAATCCAAAATATTATAAAGAATTTACCAAACTCAACACCCAAAAAATAACCCAGTTAAAAATGGGCAGAAGACATGAATAGACATTTCTCCAAAAACGTATGGATGTCCAAGAGACAAATGAAAAGATGCTCAACATCATGATCATCAGGGAAATACAAATCAAAACTACAATGAGATATCATCTTATACCTATCAGAATGGCTAAAATTAACAAGTGAGAAAACAACAGGTGTTGGAGAGGATGCAGAGAAATGGGAACCCTCTTACACTGTTGGTGGGAATGCAAACTGGTGCAGCCACTCTGGAAAATGGTATGGAAGTTCCTCAGAAAATTAAAAATAGAACTAACTTATGATCCACCATTATACTATTAGGTATTTACCCAAAGGATAAAAAATAATGTTTCAAAGGGATACATGCGCCCCGATGTTTATAGCAGCATTATCAACAATACCCAAATTATGGAAAGGACGAAAATGTCCATTGACTGATGAATGGATAAAGATAAAATATGGAATATTATTCAGCCATGAAAAAGAATGATATCTTGCCATTTGCAATGACCTGGATGGAGATAGAGATTATTATGCTAAGTGAAATAAGTTAGTCAGAGAAAGACAAATACCATATAAATTTCACTTATATATGGAATTGAAGAAACAAAACAAATGAATAGGAGGTTAAAAGAGAGACAAACCATAAACAGACTCTTAACTATAGAGAACAAACTGAGGATTGCTGGAGGGGTGGTGGATGGGGAGATGGGTTAAATGGGTGATGGGGATTAAGGAGGGAACTGGTTGTGATGAGCACTGGGTGTTGTATATAAGTGATAATTATGATATTCTATACCTGAAACTAATATTACACTGTATGTTAACTAAGTGGAATTTAAATAAAAACTAGAAACAAACAAACAAAAAGAATAAAGTAGAGCAAAACAGACTACAAAGAGGAGTAGAATTGAAATGAGAAGGCTAAGAATTTAGGGTAACTGTTACTTTATGTAGCTGTGTGACTAGATAAATCTAACTACTCCAAGCTTCACTTTCCCATCCATACAATAAATATATTTTGATGATCAGTTATGTGTTGGTTTGGCTGTATAAAGGTAAAAAATAAAAGTCTGCTAAAAGACATTTGAGGGGTGCTTGAGTGGCTCAGTCGTTAAGCGTCTGCTTTCAGCTCAGGTCATGGTCCCAGGGTCCTGGGATTGAGCTCTGCATCAGGATCCCTGCTCGGCGGGAAGCCTGCTTCTCCCTCTCCCACTCCCCCTGCTTGTGTTCCCTCTTTCGCTTTGTCTTTCTCTGTCAAATAAATAAATAAAATCTTAAAAAAAATAAAAGACATTTGATACATAATGTCTACATAGGCAAAATGGATCAACCTTGATTGTCTTTACACAATCTTAAGTCTCTGGCATTTAAAGGAGACATATTCTTGAAAATTGGAGGACAGAAAATGGAAGTACAAACAGAATATCTGAAACATGCTTCTAATACCAAGTGGCAGGTAAAAACACACCCAATAATAAAATGTCGTGCTACTAGTACCTAATTCAACTTTGAAGACTACCCATCATGTTCCAAGGGAGGGTGAGTTCAAAATGACAACCGGGGGGGGGGGGGGAAGACAACATGTTTCTTAGTTAATGTTATTATTAAACAGAACAAAGAGGTGGAGAAGATATTGTGGTATAGGTGAAGAAAAAAAGAAGACCTACTTCATAGAGACGAAAAATAGAAGACTCAAACTTCCTTTACCATGTTAAGGAAAAAAATAGGCAAACAAAGTTGCAAGTCAATGTATTTTATTTAAACACACAGAATCTGCTTCTGTGTAACAAATTACAGAGACGACACGGTTTCTGATCAAAACTGTTGCTTACTTGAAGTTTTTCTCACAGCACATTTAATGTCTTTGTTTCTCAAGCTGTAAATGAAGGGGTTCATCAAGGGAACCACATTGGTATAAAAGACAGAGGAGATTTTTCCCTCATCCATAGACATAGCAGAGGATGGTTGAAGATACATAAATGCACCTGATCCAAAGAAGAGAGAAACAGCAACTATGTGTGAACTGCAGGTGCTGAAGGCTTTGGACTTGCCCTTGGTGGAGCTGATGCGCAGGATGCTGGAGAGGATGAAACCATAAGAGACAAAGATGATGACACTGGGCACAATCACATTGATGCCTGCCACAGTGAAAACCACCAGCTCATTCATGTATGTGCTGGTGCAGGAGAGCTGGAGCAGAGGGAGGATATCACACAAATAATGGTTGATGGTGTTTGCATCACAGAAGGTCAGCCTCAGCATGCATCCTGTGTGAGCTGTGGCATCTGAAAATGCCATCAAATACGAACCAAGCATAAGGCTGGAAAACACTTTAGGGGACATGACAACATTATACAAAAGTGGGTTACAGATGGCCACATAGCGATCATAGGCCATTGATGTCAGCACATAAGCTTCAGAAATACCAAAAAAACAGAGAAAGTAAAGCTGGGTCATGCATCCCCTGTAAGAGATTATGTTCTTTGATATAAAGTTAGTCAGCATTTTGGGTGTAAACACAGAAGAGTAACAGAGATCTATGAAGGACAAATTGAAGAGGAAAAAGTACATGGGGGTGTGGAGGTGTGAATTCAGCCCAATTAGAGTTATCAAGCACATATTTCCCAACACGGTGACCACATACATGAGTAGAAACAAGCAGAACAGGGGGAGCTGGAGATATGGTAGGTTTGTTAGCCCCACCAGAATGAATTCAGTCACAAAAGAAGCATTTCCAGGAGTCATTCTTCTCCAAGGGAATCTGTGAACACAGGAGGAAAAGTTACACAGAGAACAATTCAACTTTTCCCACCATATCTCTTCTCACGGGAGTTGGGTTTGTACTGGGAATGCGGGAGACTAGCCCATCCTGGACCGACAGAAAATGCTTAACTATTATCGTGAACCTAGTTACTTGGACATTCCCTCATTAGAGACTTAATAAGCTTTATAAGCAAAAGCATTCAAAAACTGGCCTACAGTATGAAGGCCAGTGCTTCTATATGCCAACAGGCTGCTGTGAAAACCAAAGGTTAAGGGAGAAGATTGGACCAGGAGAGAATCACCTCTCATTTCATTTCTTTGACCACATGACCCCTCCCCTAACCAGTAAAATAGAGGCAGCAACCCCACCAACCTGGTGCTGGCCTCTAATGGGGATTGGATTTGGTGTTGTGGGAATGAAGAACATTGTCCTAATACAAAAATAAAGGACCAGAGTCTAGGGGAGTTTAAGTTCCTGCCCCATGTCACAGAGTAAAAACCATAAATGTACAAAAGTGAGAGTTCTGTCCATGGAACTGACCAATATATTTCATCCTTGAAACCTAATAATGTCTCTGAACCCTCCCTGCACCACCACCCTCCCCTCAAACAGGTCCTTCTTTCAATTTCATCTGAGTCTGAGGACTGCAAAAACTGGAAAAAAGTGGCATATCTTAGATGTCTGGACTTCCATCACAAAAGGAAGATATGAATATAAATGGAATTCAGAAACTCACCTTCCTTAGGCAAGAACACCTTGGTCCTTCCTTACCGGTATTACCCCTGTGGTCCTGAAAGGGAAGATTTGGTCTCTGTACCTTTTCTCCCCTTGATTCTATGAGGATGCAGCCCACACTTAATTTCTAATGAGCTCTGGAAATCCTTCTGAACCACAGATAACAATTTCTGATTATGTGTCCTCTCAAGCAGCAGACCAAAATAAACAGCTTTTATTATTACCATTTTTGCCACTTGGTAAATCACAGAAGACTTAAAGTGAGTGTAATGATATAATGTCCTCAGTTATAAACAGGGCAGAAGCTTGCTCGGTCTCTTCCACAGGGAATGGTTTCTGGGGTAATGGGTCTTGAGGGGATGTATTTACACAAAGGACCAGAATGTGTCTCTAATTCCTTAGGGACTCAAAATTTTACTCAAGGTTATGCTCCACTGTAGGGATTGGACATCCCCTGAGAGGAGCCAAAAATAAATTCCCATTTCCAGGTCAGCAACATGGCAGAAGAGGAAGCCCTAGAACCTACCCTCCATGAACACCCTGATTCAAAAATGTTTCACCTACATATTCTCTTTATAAGAAATCCAGTCAGTAGTTAAGGTAGTCCTGTTCTCAGTTAAACAATGAATCCAGTCATATTGGAAATGTTAGGGAAATTCTAGATATCCTCTTGTTGTAACATTTTCCTTGCACAGCACCTTCAAATTGGGACACAACCCCCCAGTTTCTGGCTTTTCCTGGGGAGGAAAAGAAATACATCATGTGTCCAATGCCCCAACCTTTATTAGGTGTGCCCAGAAGACTGGCTTCTAGATAGTCTGTGTCAGAAGGCAGAGGAGATACAGGACAGAGCATACTTTAGCTGCCCGGGGAGAGAGACAAAAAAGATGGTGTTTTGTGCTGGAAGTCACCAGAGTTCCTCACCCAGGCTCAGTATAGAGCAAGCAATTAAAAACCCCTTTCCTACAACTTCTCTAGGGTGAGGGGAAAATGTGCACCACACGCTAATAACCCAACTTATCTATGAGCTACCTGAGGAATTGGCCTCAGTCTTGCTTGTTTTAGATCACAGATGCAACTCAGCCCACAGTGGATGCCTGGGGCGGGGGTTAGGTAGCAACTAAGAAAAAAGAAAGAGAATTAGACTGCACAAACTTGAGAGGCTTCCAAAGTCTCTGATCAGGCATATTGGTGATACCTTCTTGAATCCAAGGCAAGACCATGAATATTAGGATAGATGGGCATTTGTCTAATGTGCAGACACCAATGCAGAGAGTAAGTGAAAATGAAGACAGATTGAAATACTTTCCAAAAAGGAGTAAGAGAAATCTCCACAAACTGCCTCTATAAAATAAAAGTATGTGATATACCTGACAGAGAATTCAAAATAACTGTCATAAAGATGCTCACTGGAGTCAGAGAATAATACACAACCAAGAGAAAATTTCAACACAGAGCCAGAAAACTTAAAAGTATTAAACCGAAATCATTGAGCTGAAAAATACAATAACTGACCTGAAAAATTCAGCAGGGGCTCAAGACCAAATGAGATTAAACAAAACAAAAGATCACTGAATTTGATTAAACGTCACTGTAAATTATTCAATCAGAAGGGCAAAATGAAAAAAGAATGAAAAATAGTGAAGAAAGCATGAGGTACTTATTGCATACTACCAAGTGGATCAATGTATGCATTTAAGAAACCCCAGTAGGAGAGTGAGAAAGAAACAGGAAGCATATTCAAATAAAAAAAGGCTGAAAAAATCACAAATTATGGCAACATTCCAATACTGTGACTTACTTATAGTAAGGTAAAATCAAGAAAAATTACATAATAAATACACACACACACACACACACACACACACACACACACACAAGTCCAAGGGTCAACTACTTATCCACTTTCCACTTTACTTAACCTAGCTGACCTGACTTTCACCTTCAGACTCAGGTCTATACCAATTTCCAGGAAAAATGCTTATATAAGCAAGTGAGACATAAAATGCTCTAACCCTATATTTGGGGACTCAACACAAATTTACTGGCTGCTGAATCACCTGTAAACTTGAATTACAACTGTGATAGCTGGTTCCGATTTAATCATCATGCTTTATGATACCTCTGGTCTCTTAAGCAGTGTTTCCCCTATGCCTAAGTATATCAATTTTTCAATATTCCCAAATAATTATCATCACACAGTTGTCAAAAATAATGCCCAAAGAAGTTCTTATAAGAAAAGATTTTATCACACAAAAAAAGAAAATTGTAGGGTGGAGCAAGATGGCAGAGGAGTAGGAGACCTGGATTTCGTCTAGTCTCAGGAATTCAGCTGAATAGGGATCAAACCATTCTGAACACCTACGAACTCAACAGGAGATCAAAGAGGAGAGTAGCAACAACTCTCTGAACAGAGAAGCGACCACTTACTGGTAGGACGTGCGGAGAAGTGAATCCGAGGTGATATTCGGGAGGATAGATGGCGGGGGAGGGGGCCTCGTCGGCCGCTTCTGGCAAGTGCTAGAGCCGCGGAGCACAAAATCGGAACTTTTAGAAGCCGGCTCGGCTGAGGGACGTCGCTGCAGTGGCTAATCTGGGGGTGGAACCCTCGCGGGACAGTGTGGTCTCAGGACCCTCAGGGTCACAGAAAGACCGGGGGTGCCTGGAGTGCAGCAGAGCTCCCAGGTATCGGAGCGGGGAAGCGGCTGCAGAGACGGAGCTGTGGCGCGGGCTCTCAGCTCGGGGTGGCCATAAACTGTGATCCGCGGCCCAGTCGGGCTACTGCTCCTCCAGCAGGGACCCAACAAGCGGCAGAGCCGGGGAGACTCCCCTTCCTCCCCCAGGAGGAGCGGCGCGGGAATGCACCGCAGGGATCTGCTGGGTTTGGAGACTCCACACGGGGTCGGGTGCCAGAGATAGAAACGCTCAGTCACAGGCCAGGTGAGCACTGAGTGCGGCCAGAGACCAGGGAGATGGGAGTGACTGCTTTTCTCTGGGGGCGCACTGAGGAGTGGGGCCGCGAGTTCTCAGTCCCTCCAGGTGGAGATTGGGAGGCCACCATTTTTGCCTTGGTCCTCCAAAGCTGTACCAGAGCTTGCAGGGAACAAAAGCTCCTGAGAGCAAACCCGAGCAGCTTGCTTAGCCCGGACCCACAAGGGCGGGGCAATTCCGCCTCTGGCAGAGACATTTGGGAACCACGGCAACAGGCCCCTCCCCCAGAAGATCAGCAGGAACAGCCAGCAAGCCAAGACCAAGTTTACCGATCAAGGAGAACGGGAGAACTCCAGCGCTAGGGGAATATTGCACATAGAATTCATGGCTTTTTTTTACCATGATTCATTAGTTCATCAAAGTTAATTTTTTTAACTGTTTTTTTTTTAATTTTTCTTTTTCCCTTTTTCAACCAACATCTTATCAATCCCTTTTTTAAAAAAACATTTTTTATTTTCCATTTTTAGAGTCATATTTTATCCCTTCATAGTAGTTACCCTTATTTTTGGCATATATATATATGAGTTGTTCTCTCTTTAAAATTTTGAGATACAGTTTCTTCTAACAGATCAAAATATACCCTAAATCACTAGGGTATGGCTTTATTCTAGTCTCCTGCCTGATCACATTCTCTCCCTTTTTTTTTCTTTTTCTTTTTAATCTTCTTTCTTTTTTCAAAGAACTTCTTATCTTATCAATTCCTTTTTAAAATCTTGTATAATTTTCATCTTCACAATCATCTTCCATTCCTTCATTGTATCAACCCTTATTTTGAACATATATGTGTTTCTTCCTTTAAATTTTAGGAGGCACTTTTTTCTAACAGACCAAAATACGCCCAAAATCTAGTGTGTGGCACTGATCTATACACTAGCCTGATCATATTTGATCATATTCTGCTTTTTTTGTATTGTTCTGTTTTTGTTTTTATCTTTTTCTTTTTTTTTTCCTCATTCTTTTTTCGTTCTTTCCCTTTCTTTTCCCCTGGTTTCAGGTCTTTTCTGATTTGTATAGAGTATATTTGCTGGGGATGTTGTTAACCTGTTAGCATTTTGTTCTCTCATTCATCTATTCTCCTCTGGACAAAATGACAAGACGAAAAAATCACCTCAGCAAAAAGAACAAGAGGTAGTACCGTCAGCCAGGGACCTACTCAATACGGACATTAGTACGATGTCAGACCTAGAGTTCAGAATCATGACTTTAAAGATACTAGCTGGGCTTGAAAAAAGCGTGGAAGTTATTAGAGAAACCCTTTCTGGGGAAATAAAAGAACTAAAATCTAACCAAGTCAAAATCAAAAAGGCTATTAATGAAGTGCAATAAAAAATGGGGGCACTAACCGCTAGGATAAATGAGGCAGAAGAGAGAATCAACGATAGAGAAGACCAAATGACGGAAAATAAAGAGGCTCAGAAAAAGAGAGAGAAACAATTACAAGATCACGAGGGCAGAATTCGAGAGATAAGTGATAAGATAGACGAAACAAAATTAGAATAATTGGGATCCCAGAAGAAGAAGAAAGAGAGAGAGGGGGGCAGAAGGTATATTGGAGCAAATTATAGCAGAGAACTTCCCTAATGTGAGGAAGGAAACAGGCATCAAAATCCAGGAGGCACAGAAAAACCCTCTCAAAATCAATAATAATGGGTCAAAAACCTGACATCTAATGGTAAAACTTACGAGTCTCAGAAAAAAAGAGAAAATCCTGAAACCAGCTCGGGAGAAGAGATATGTAACCTACAATGGTAGAAATATTAGATTGGCAACAGACTTATCCACAGAGACCTGGCAGGCCAGAAAGGACTGGCAAGATATCTTCAGAGCAGTAAACGAGAAAAATATGCAGCCAAGAATACTATATCCAGCTAGGTTGTCATTGAAAATAGGAGGGATAAAAAGCTTCCAGGACAAACAAAAACTAAAGGAATTTGCAAACACGAAACCAGCTCTCCAAGAAATATTGAAAGGGGTCCTCTAAGCAAAGAGAGAGCCTAAAAGCAGCATAGATCAGAAAGGAACACAGACAATATACAGTCACAGTCACCTTACAGGCAATACAATGGCACTAAATTCATACCTTTCAATAGTTACCCTGAAGGTAAATAGGCTCAATGTCCCAATCAAAAGACATAGGCTATCAGATTGGATTAAAAAACAAGACCCATCAATATGCTGTCTGCAAGAGACTCATTTTAGACCCAAAGACACCCCCAGATTGAAAGTGAGGGGGTGGAAAACTATTTACCATGCTAATGGACACCAAAAGAAAGCTGGGGTGGCAATCCTTATATCAGACAAATAAGATTTTAAAACACAGACTGTAAATAAGAGATGAAGAAGAACACTATATCCTAATTAAAGGGCTTATCTAACAAGAAGTTCTAACAATTATAAATATCTATGTCCTTAACATGGGAGCAGCTATTTATATCAGCCAATTAATAACAAAAGCAAAGAAACACATCGACAACAGTACAATAATAGTGAGGGACTTTAACAACCCCCTCACGGAAATGGACAGATCATGCTAGCAAAAGAGCAACAAGGAAATAAAGACTTTAAATGACACATTGGACCAAATGGACTTCACAGATATATTTAGAACATTCCATCCCAAAGCAACAGAATACACATTCTTCTCTAGTGTCCATGGAACATTCTCCAGAATAGATCACATCCTACGTCACAAATCAGGTCTCCACTGGTACCAAAAGATTGGGGTCATTCCCTGCATATTTTCAGACCACACTGCTTTGAAACTAGAACACAATCACAAGAGGAGAGTCGGAAAGAACTCAAATACATGGAGGCTAAAGAGCATCCTACTAAAGAATGAATGGGTCAATCAGGAACTTAAGGAAGAATTAAAAAAATTCATGGAAACAAATGAAAATGAAAACACAACTCTTCAAAATCTTTGGGATGCAGCAAAGGCAGTCCTGAGAGGAAAGTATATAGCAATACAAACCTTTCTCAAGAAACAAGAAGGGTCTCAAATACACAACCTAACCCTACACCTAAAGGAGCTGGAGAAAGAACAGCAAATAAAGCCTAAACCCAGGAGAAGAGAAATAAGAAAGATCAGAGCAGAAATTATTGAAATAGAAACCAAAAGAACAGTAGAATAGATCAACGAAACTAGGAGCTGGTTCTTTGAAAGAATTAACAAGATTGATAAACCCCTGGCCAGACTTATCCGAAAGAAAAGAGAAAGGACCCAAATCAACAAAATCATGAATGAAAGAGGAGAGATCACAACCAACACCAAAGAAATACAAACAATTATAAGAACATATTATGAGCAACTCTATGCCAGCAAATTAGATAACCTGGAAGAAATGGGTGCATTCCTAGAGATGTATCAACTACCAAAACTGAACCAGGAAGAACTAGAAAACCTGAACAGATCTATAACCACTAAGGAAATTGAAGCAGTCATCAAAAATCTCCCAACAAATAAAAGCCCAGGGTCAGATGGCTTCCCAGGGGAATTCTATCAGACATTTCAAGAAGAATTAATACCTATTCTCCTGAAATTGTTCCAAAAAATAGAAATGGAAGGAAAACTTCCAAACTCATTTTATGAGGCCAGCATTACCTTGATCCCCGAACCAGACAAAGACCCCATCAAAAAGGAGAATTACAGACCAATATCCTTGATGAACATTGATGCAAAAATTCTCACCAAAATACTAGCCAATAGGATCCAACAGTACATTCAAAGGATTATTCACCACGACCACGTGGGATTTATCCCTGGGCTGCAAGGTTGGTTCAACATCCGCAAATCAATCAACGTGACACAATACATTAACAAAAGAAAGAACAAGAATCATATGATCCGCTCAATAGATGCAGAAAAAGCATTTGACAAAGTACAGCATCCTTTCTTGATCAAAACTCTTCAGAGTATAGGGATAGAGGGTACCTACCTCAATATCATAAAAGCCATCTATGAAAAACCTACAGCGAATATCATTCTCAATGGGGAAAAGCTGAGAGCTTTTCCCCTAAGGTCAGGAACGTGGCAGGGATGTCCACTATCACCACTGCTATTCAACATAGTATTAGAAGTCCTAGCCACAGCAATCAGACAACAAAAAGAAATCAAAAGCATCCAAATCAGCAAAGAGGAAGTCAAACTCTCACTCTTTGCAGATGATATGATACTGTATGTGGAAAACCCAAAAGACTCCACCCCAAAACTGCTAGAACGCATACAGGGATTCAGTAAAGTAGCAGGATATAAAATCAATGCACAGAAATCAGTGGCATTCCTATACACCAACAACGAGACAGAAGAGAGACAAATCAAGGAGTCGATCCCATTTACAATTGCACCCCAAACCATAAGATACCTAGGAATAAATTTAACCAAAGAGGCAAAGGATCTGTACTCAGAAAACTATGAAATACTCAGGAAAGAAATTGAAGAAGACACAAAGAAATGGAAAAACGTTCCATGCTCATGGATTGGGAGAACCAACATTGTGAAGATGTCAATGCTACCTAGAGCAATCTACACATTCAATGCAATCCCCATCAAAATACCCTCCACTGTTTTCAAAGAAATGGAACAGATAATCCTAAAATTTGTATGGAACCAGAAGAGACCCCAACAGCCACAGGAATCTTGAAAAAGAAAAGCAAAGCTGGCGGCATCACAATTCCGGACTTTCAGCTCTATTACAAAGCTGTCCTCATCAAGACAGTATGATACTGGCACAAAAACAGACACATAGATCAATGGAACAGAATTGAGAGCCCAGAAATGGACCCTCAACTCTATGGTCAACTCATCTTTGACAAAGCAGGAAAGAATGTCCAATGGCAAAAAGACAGTCTCTTCAAAAAATGGTGTTGGGAAAATTGGACAGCCACATGCAGAAGAATGAAACTGGACCATTTCCTTACACCACACACAAAGATAGACTCCAAATGGTTGAAAGACCTAAATGTGAGACAGGAGTCCATCAAAATCCTAAAGGAGAACACAGGCAGCAACCTCTTCGACCTTAGCCGCAGCAACTTATTCCTAGAAACCTCGCCAAAAGCAAGGGTAGCAAGGGCAAAAATGAGCTATTGGGATTTCATCAAGATAACAAGCTTTTGCACAGCAAAAGAAACAGCCCACAAAACCAAAAGACAACCGACAGAATGGGAGAAAATGTTTGCAAATGACATGTCAGATAAAGGGCTAGTATCCAAAATCTATGAAGAACTTATCAAACTCAACACCCAAAGAACAAACAATCCCATCAAGAAATGGGCAGAAGACATGAACAGACATTTTTCCAAAGAAGACATCCAAATGGCCAACAGACACATGAAGAAGTGCTCAACATTGCTCATCATCAGGGAAATCCAAATCAAAACCTCAATGAGATACCACCTCACACCTGTCAGAATGGCTAAAATTAACAAGTCAGGAAACGACAGATGTTGGCGGGGATGCAGAGAAAGGGGAACCCTCCTACACTGTTGGTGGGAATGCAAGTTGGTGCAGCCACTCTGGAAAACAGTATGGAGGTTCCTCAAACAGTTGAAAATTGAGCTACCATCCGATCCAGCAATTGCACTCCTGGGTATTTACCCCAAAGATACAAATGTAGGGATCCGAAGGGGTACGTGCACCCCAATGTTTATAGCAGCAATGTCCACAATAGCCAAACTGTGGAAAGAGCCAAGATGTCCATCGACAGATGAATGGATAAAGAAGATGTGGTGTATATATACACAATGGAATATTATGCAGCCATCAAAAGGAATGAGATCTTGCCATTTGCAAAAACGTGGATGGAAGTGGAGACTGTTATGCTGAGTGAAATGTCAATCAGAGAAAGACATGTATCATATGACCTCACTGATAGGAGGAATTCTTAATCTCAGGAAACAAACTGCGTGTTGCAGGAGTGGTGGGGGTGGGTGGATGGGGTGGCTGGGTGATAGACATTGGGGAGGGTATGTGCTATGGTGAGTGCTGTGAATTGTACAAGACTGTTGAATCACAGATCTGTACTTCTGAAACAAATAATGCAACATATGTTAAGAAAAAAGTAAAAGAAGAAGATAGCAGGAGGGGAAGAATGAAGGGGAGTAAGTCGGATGGGGAGACGAACCATGAGAGACGATGGACTCTGAACAACAAACTGAGGGTTCTAGAGGTGAAGAGGGTATGGGGATAGGTTAGCCTGGTGATTGGTATTAAAGAGGGCACATTCTGCGTGGAGCACTGGGTGTTATGCACAAACAATGAATCATGGAACACTACATCAAAAACTAATGATGTAATGTATGGTGATTAACATAACTATAAAAAAATTTTAAAAAAAGAATGAAAATTGTAAAAGCAGCAAGACAAAAGAAGTCCATAACTTACAAGGGAAGACAATAAGATTAGCAGCAGATCTGTCAAGAGAATCTTGACAAGCCAGAAGTGGCATGATATATTTGTTGTCCTGAAAGGGAAAAATTGCAGGCAAGAATACTCTATCCAACAAGGCTGTCATTCAGAATAGATGGAGAGATAGTTTCCCAAACAAAAACTAAAGGAATTTGTGACCACTAAATCAGCCCTGGAAGAAATATTAAAGTAGACTCGGACTGGGAAAGTAAGACCAAAAGCGACAAAGACTAGAAAGGAAAAGAGAAAATCTCCAGAAGCAACACACAACAAGTAATAAAATAGCACTAAATTCATATCTATCAATAATTACTCAGAATGTAAATGGAGTGAATGCTCCAATCAAAAAACATAGGGTATCAGCATGGATAAAAAAAACAAGACCCATCTATATGCTGCCTACAAGAGACTCATTTTAGACCTAAAGACACCTGTAGATTGAAAGTGAGGGAACAGAGAAATATTTTCCATGCAAGGATGTCAAAGAAAGCCAGAGTAGCAATACTTATATCAGACAAACTAGATTTTAAACCAAAGACTGTAACATGAGATGAAGACGGGTACGATATAATAATTAGGGGGACTACCCAACAAGAAGATATAACAATTTTAAATATTTATACCCCCGACCCGGGAGCACCCAAATATATCAAACAATTAATAACAAACATAAAGGAACTCATTGATAATAATACAAAATAGTAGGTGATTTTAACACCCAACTTACATCAATGGACACATCATCTAAGCAGAAAATCAATAAGGAAACAATTGTTTTCAATGACACACTAAATCAGATGGACTTTACTGATATATTCAGAACATTTCATCCTAAAGCAGCAGAATATACATTCTTTTCAAGTGCATGTGGGTACTTCTCCAGAAGAGATCACATGGGTCACAAATCAGACCTCAACAAGTACAAAAAGACAGAGATCATACAATGCCACACCACAGAACAAAGAATTACAAGAGAATAATATTAAAAAGTATATGCCAACAAATTGGGCAATCTGGAAGAAATGGAAAAATTCTTAAAAACATAAAAGCTATGAAAACTGAAACAGGACAAAATAGAAAGTAGAACAGATGAATAACCAGCAGAGAAATTGAATTAGTAATTAAAAATCTCCCAACAAACAAAAGTCCAGGTCAGGTAGCTACACAGGGAAATTCTACCAAACATTTAAAGAAGAGTTAATATCTATTTTTCACAAACTATTCCAAAAAAATACAAATGCAAGGAAAACCTACAAACTCATCTATGAGGCTAGCATTACCCTGAATCCAAAACCAGACAAAGACTCCACTAAAAAAGAGAACTACAGGCCAATATCCCTGATGAACATGGATGCAAAAATTCTCAACAAAATACTAGTAAATGGAATCTAACAGTACATTAAAAGAATCATTCATCATGACCAAGTGAGATGTATTCCTGGGCTGCAGGCGTAGTTCAATATTTGCAAAACAACCAAAATGATATACCACATTAATAAAAGAAAGGATAAGAACCATATGATCCTCTCAATAGAGGCAGAAAAACCATCTGACAGAGTACAACATCCATTCCCCATGATAAAAATCCTCAACCAATTAGGGTAGAGAGAACATACCTCAACATAGTAAAAGCCATATATGAAACTCCACAGATAATAGCATCCTCAGTTGGGGGGGGCAGAATTTCCTTTATAGTCAGGAACAGGACCGGGATGCCCATTCTCACCATTAATATTTAATACAGTACTAGAAGTCCTAGCCTCAGCAATCAGAAAACAAAAAGAAGTAAAAGGCATCCAAATCTGGAAGGAAGGAGTCAAACTTTCACTATTTGCAGACAACATAGTACTCTACATAGAAAACCCAAAGAATCCACCAAAAAGTTGCAGGAACTGAAAGACAAATTCAGTTAAAGATGAAGGATACAAAATCAGTTTAGAGAAATCTGTTGCATTTCTATATGCCAATAATGAAGCAGCAGAAAAAGAAATCAAGGAATCAATCCCACTTACAATTGCACCATAAACCATAAGATACCTAGGAATATACCGCACCAGAGGTAAAAGATCTGTACTCTGAAAACTATGAAACACTGATGAAAGAAATACAAGATGACAAAAACAAATGGAAAGACATTCCATGCTCATGGATTGGAAGAACAAATATGTTAAAATGTCTGTACTACCCAAAGCAATCTATACATTTGTTTTTTTTTAAAGATTTTATTTATTTCACAGAAAGAGACACAGCGAGAAAGGGAGCACAAGCAGGGGGAGTGGGAGAGGGAGAAGCAGGCTTCCTGCAGAGCAGGGAGCCCAATGCGGGGCTCAATCCCAGGACCCCAGGATCATGACCTGGGCTGAAGGCAGACGCTTTATGACTGAGCCACCCAGGCGCCCTGCAATCTATACATTTAATGCAATCTCTCTCAAAATACCACCAGTGTCTTACACAGAGCTAGGACAAACAATCCTAAAATTTGTATTGAACCACAAAGACCCTGAATAGACAAAGCAATCTTGAAAAAGGAAAGTAAAGTGCAAGGCATCACAATTCTGTACTTCAAGATACATTACAAAGATGTAATGATCAAGATAGTATGGTTGTGGCACAAAAACGGACACATAGATCAATGGAACAGAATAGAAAACCCAGATATAGACCCACAACTATATGGTCAACTAATCTTCGACAAAGCAGGAAAGAATATCAAATGGAAAAAAGACAGTCTCTTCAACAAATGGTGTTCAGAAAACAAGACAGCAACATGCAAAAGAATGAAACTGGATCACTTTCTTGTACCATACAAAAAAATAAATTCAAAATGGATGAAAGATCTAAATATAAGACAGGAAACCATCAAAATCCTAGAGGAGAACACAGGTAGTAATCTCTTTGACATCAGCCATAACAACTTACTATATATGTCTCTGGAGGCAAGGGTTACAAAAGCAAAAATGAACTTTTGGGACTTCATCAAGATAAAAAGCTTCCACACAGTGAAGGAAACAATCAACAAATCTAAAAGGCAACCTTCAGAATGGGAGAAGATATTTGCAAATGACATTATTTGATAAAGGGTTAGTATCCAAAATATATAAAGAACTTATCAAACTCAACACCAAAAACAAATTACCCGGTTAAAAATGGGCAGAAGACATGAATAGACATTTTTCCAAACAAGACATACACATGGCCAATGGACACATGAAAAGATGCTGAACATCACACATCATCAGGGAAATACAAATCAAAACTACAATGAGATGTCATCTCACACCTGTCAGAATGGATAAAATCAACAGCACAGGAAACAACAGATGTTGATGAGGATGAAGATAGAGGGGAATGCTCTTACACTGTTGGTGGGAATGCAAGGTGGTGCAGCCACTCTGGAAAACAGTATGGAGGTTCCCCAAAAGGATAAAAATAGAATGAACCTATGATCCAGCAATTGCAAAAGTAGGTATTTACCCAAAGGATACAAAAAGACTGATTTGAGGTACACATGCACCCCGATTTACAGCAGCATTATCAACAAGATCCAAACTATGGAAAGAGCCCAGATATCCACTGAATGATGAAATGATAAAGAAGATGTGGCACACACACACACACACACACACACACACACACACACACACACATATGATGGAATGTTAGCCATAAAAAAGACATTTACAAAGATGTGCATAGAGCTAGAGAGTATTATACTAAGTGACATAAGTCAGTCAGAATAAGAAAAATACCGTATGATTTCACTCATACGTGAAATTTAAAAAACAAGACAAATAAACATAGGGGGAAAAAAGAGGGCAAGCCATAAAACAGATTCTTGACTAAATACAACAAACAGGGTGCTGGAGGGGAGGTGGGGAGGGAGATAGGTTAAATAGGAGATGGCAGTTAAGGAGGGAACTGGCTGTGATGAGCACTGAGTGTTGGATGTAAGTGATAAATCATGAAATTTTAGCCCTGAAAATAATATTACACCATATGTTAATTGGAATTTAAATAAACACTTGAAACTAAACTAAAATAAAATAGAGCAAAATAGACTACAAAGAGTAGCAGACATAAAATCAAAAGGCTAAGATTTTAGTCTAAACTCTTACTTTATAAACCTGTGTGACTTAAGGTAAATCTAACTACTCTGAGCTTCACTTTTCCAGCCATACAATAAATATATTTTGATGATCAGTTATGTGTTGGTTTGACTGTAAAAAGGTAAAAGAGAAAAGTCTGCAAAAAGACTCTTCATATGTGGGTTTTTCATAGATGGATTATATGCACTTGAGGAATGTTCCCTCTATCCCTACACTCTGAAGAGTTTTAAACAGGAAAGGATGCTGTATTTTGTCAAATGCTTTTTCTGCATCAATTGAGAGGACCATATGGTTCTTCTCTCTCCTCTCATTAATGTGTTCTATCACATTGATTGATTTGCAAATGTTGAACCACCCCTGCATCCCGGAGATAAATCCCACTTGGTCGTAGTGGATAATCCTTTTAATGTATTGTTGGATCCTATTAGCTAGGATTTGTTGAGGATTTTGGAATCCATATTCATCAGGGATCTTGGTCTGAAATTTTCGTTTTTGATGGGGTCTTTGCCTGGTTTGGAGATTAAGGTAATGCTGGCCTCATAGAATGAGTCTGGAGCTTTCCTTCTGTTTCTATTTTTTGAAACAACTTCAGGAGAATAGGTATTATTTCTTCTTTGAATGTTTGGTAGAATTCCCTAGGGAATCCAGCAGGCCCTGGACTCTTGTTTTGGGGGAGGTTTTTGATCACTACTTCAATCTCATTACTGGTTATCGGCCTATTTAGGTTGTCAATTTCTTCCTGTTTCAGTCTTAGGACTTTATAGGTTTCCAGGAAGGCCTCCATTTCATCCAGGTTGCTTAGCTTATTGGCATATAGTTGTTGATAATAATTTCTAATAATTGTTTCTATTTCCTTGGTGTTAGTCGTGATCTCTCCCCTTTCATTCATAATTTTATTAATTTGGGTCCTTTCTCTTTTCTTTTGGATAAGTCTGGCCAGGGGTTTATCAATCTTATTAATTTTTTCAAAGAACCAACTTCTAGTTTTGTTGATATGATCTACTGTGTTTCTGGTTTCTAATTCATTGATCTCTGCTCTAATCTTAATTATTTCTCTCCTAATGTGTGGCTTAGGCATCATTTGTTGCTTTTTCTCTAGTTCTTTAAGGTGTAGAGTTCGTTGGTTAATACGGGATTTTTCTATTTTTTTGAGTGAGGCTTGGATGGTTATGTGTTTTCCCCTTAGGACCACCTTTGCAGTATCCCCATAGGTTTTGGACCGATGTGTTTTCATTCTCATTGGTTTCCATGAATTGTTTAAGTTCTTCTTTGATTTCCTGGTCGACCCAAACATTCTTGAGCAGAGTGGTCTTTAGCTTCTAAGTGTTTGAATTTCTGCCAAATTTTTTCTGTGATTGAGTTCCAGTTTTAAAGCATTATGGCCTGAGAAAATACAGGGAATAATCTCAATCTTTTGGTATGATTTGTGACCCAGTATGTGGTCTATTCTGGAGAAAGTTCTATGTGCGCTCGAGAAGAATGAGTATTCTGTTGTTTTAGGGTGGAATGTTCTGTATATATCTATGTGGTCCATCTGGTCCAGTGTGTCATTCAAAGCTCTTGTTTCTTCATTGATCTTCTGCTTAGGTGGTCTGTCTATTGCTGAGAGTGGAGTATTGAGGTCACCTACAATTAACATATTGTTATCAATATGACTCTTTATTTTGGTTAACATTTGGCTTATGTAGATGGCTGCTCCCATGTTGGGGGCATAGATATTTACAATTGTTAGATCTTCTTGTTGGATAGAACCTTTAAGAATGATATAGTGTCCTTCTGTGTCTCTAACTGCAGACTTTAGTTTAAAATCTAATTTGTCTGATATAAGAATTCTTACCCCAGCTTTCTTTTGAGGTCCGCTGGCATGGAAGAGGGATCTCCATCCCTTCATTTTCAGTCTGGATGTATCTTTAGCTTCAAAATTAGTCTCTTGTAGGCAGCATATGGATGGGTCCTGTCTTTTTATCCAATCTGCAACCCTGTGCCATTTTATAGGAGCATTTAGGCCGTTCACCTTGAGAGTGATTATTGAAAGATATGAATTTATTGTCATCATGTTGCCTGTGAAGGCCTTGTTTTTATAGATTGTCCCTGTAAATTTCTTTTCTATATCACTCTTGGGGTCTTTCTCCTTTTATAGATTCCCCCCTTAATATTTCTTGCAGGGCCAGCTTAGTGGTCACATATTCTTTCAGTTTCTGCTGGTCTTGGAAGCTCTGCATCTCTCCATCCATTCTAAATGACAGCCTTGACGGATAAAGTATTCTTAGCTACATGTTCTTCTTGTTTAGTACCCTGAATATGTCTTGCCAGGCCTTTCTGGCTTGCCAGGTCTCTGTGGATAGGTCTGACATTATTCCGATGTTCTTACCTCTGTATGTAAGGAATCTCTTCCCCCTAACTGCCCTTAAGATGGTTTTCTTGGTTCTAAGATTTGTGAGTTTTACTATTACATGCCGGGGTGTTGGCCTGTTTTCCATGAGCTTGGGAGGGGTCCTCTCTGCCTCTAGGACATGAATGTTTATTTCATTCCCCAGATTAGGGAAGTTCTCAGCTACGATTTGCTCAAATACATCTTCCAGTCCTCTCTCTCTCTCCACCCCCTCCGGGATTCCAATTATTCTGACACTGGAACACTTCATGGTGTCACTTATTTCTCTGATTCTATTTTCATGGATTCTGAGTTGTTTTTCCCGGGCCTCCTCTTTTCCCTTTTTATCTTTAAATGGCCTTCCAGGTTACTAATTTGTTCTTCTGCCTCACTTACCCTAGCTGTTAGATTATCTAAATTAGATTGGATCTCATTGATAGCATTTTTAAATTCTGCCAATTCAGCTTTCATGTCTTCCCTTAGAGACTCTATGTTGCCATTAATCGATTTCTCCATTCTAGCTATTGCCTTCACAATTGCTAGCCTGAATTCCATCTCCAACATCTTGGTTATATCTGTAAATCTGTGGCATAAGTCATAATCTCTGAGTCTTTCTTATTTTTGGGGTTCCTCTTCCTAGTCATTCTGTTGATGGGTGGTTGAGGGAATGTATAGAGTCCAAATTATTGACCAGAACCCAAGCAAGTGCACTTGTTTTCTAGGGACCTTAGGGTTGCTGGCCCCTTGTTTTCCCAGCCTGTCTTCTGGGGAGGGGCCTGCTGTGCTCTTACCCAGGCAACCCTGTTTGGGCAGAGTTGCCCTGCTTCCTGTGGCGAGGGATGGGCTCAGTGAAAACTGGTTTACAGATAAAAGGCTGGTATCCAAGATCTATAAAGAACTTCTCAAACTCAACACCCAAAAAACAAATAATCAAGTCAAAAAATGGGCAGAAGACATGAACAGACACTTCTCCAAAGAAGACATACAAATGGCTAACAGACACACGAAAAAATGTTCATCATCATTAGCCATCAGGGAAATTCAAATCAAAACCACACTGACATACCACCTTACACCAGTTAGAATGGCAAAAATTGACAAGGCAAGAAACAAGAAATGTTGGAGAGGTTGTGGAGAAAGGGGAACCCTCTTACACTGCTGGTGGGAATGCAAGTTGGTACAGCCACTTTGGAAAACAGTGTGGAGGTGCCTCAAAAAATTAAAAATAGAGCTACCCTATGACCCAGCAACTGTACCCCTGGGTATTTACCCCAAAGACACAGATGTAGTGAAAAGAAGGGCCATATGCACCCCAGTGTTCATAGCAGCAATATCTGCAATAGCCAAACTGTGGAAAGAGCAAAAATGTTCATCAATAGATGAATGGATAAAGATGTGGTCCATATATACAACGGAATATTACTCAGCCATCAGAAAGGATGAATACCCAACTTTTACATCAACATGAATGGGACTGGAGGAGATTCTGCTAAGTGAAATAAGTCAAGCAGAGAAAGTCAATTATCATATGGTTTCACTTATTTGTGGAACATAAGGAATAGAATGGAGGACATTAGGAGAAGGAAGGGGAAAATGAAGGGGGGGAAACCAGAGGGGGAGATGAACCATGAGAGACTATGGACTCTGGGAATCAAACTGAGGGTTTTAGAGGGGGTACAGGGGATGGGTGAGCCGGTGATGGGTATTAAGGAGGACACATACTGCATGGAGCCCTGGGTGTTATATGCAAACAATGAATCATGGAACACTACATCAAAAACTAATGATGTACTGTATGGTGACTAATATAACATAATAAAAAAAATTATAATAAAAATAATGAAGGTCAGTGCTTCCATATGCCAACAAGACTGCTGTGAAAACCAAAGGTTAGGGAAAAGACTGCACCAGGAGAGAATCACCTTCTCTCATTTCATTTCTTTGACTACATGAACCCTCCCCTAACTAGTAAAATGGAGGCAGCAACCCCACCAACCTGGTGCTGGCTTTCAGGGGGATTGTACTTCGTGTGGTGGGAATGAAGAACATTGTTCTTCTAATCCAAAAATAAAGGACCAGAGACTAGGAGAGTTTGAGTTCTTGCCCCATGTACAGAGTAAAAACAATGAATGTAGAAGAGTGAGAGTTCCATCAATGGAACTGACCAATAAATTGCTTCCTTTGAAACTAATAATGTCTCTGAAACTTCCTTGCTCCATCACTCTCCCCTAAACAGGTCCTTCTATCAATTTCATGTGAGTCTGAGGACTGCAAAAACTAGAAAGAAATTGGCATATCTTAGATCCCTGGACTTCCATCACAAAAGGAAGACATGAATATAAATGGAATTCAGAAACTCACCTTCCTTAGGCAAGAACACCTTGGTCCTTCCTTACCAGTATTACCCCTGTGGTCCTGAAAGGGAAGATTTGGTCTCTGTACCTTTTCTCCCCTTGATTCTATGAGGATGCAGCCCACACTTAATTTCTAATGAGCTCTGGAAATCCTTCTGAACCACAGATAATAATTTCTGATTATGAGTCCTCTTAAGCAGCAGACCAAAATAAACAGCCTTTATTATTATCATTTTGGCACTTGGTAAATCACAAAAGACTTAAGGTGAGTATAATTATATAATGTCCTCAGTTATAAACAGGGCAGAAGCTTGCTCGGTCTCTTCTGCAGGGAATGGTTTCTGAGGTAATGGGGTCTTGAGGGGATTGTATTTACATAAAGGACCAGAATGTGTCTCTAATTCCTTAGGGACTCAAAATTTTACTCAAGGTTATGCTCCACTGTAGGGATTGGACACCCCCTGAGAGGAGCCAAAAATAAATTCCCATTTCCAGGTCAGCAACATGGCAGAAGAGGAAGCTCTAGAACCTTCTACCCTCCATGAACACCCTGATTCAAAAATGTTTCACCTACATATTCTCTGTATAAGAAATCCAGACAATAGTTAAGGTAGTCCTGTTCTCAGTTAAAAAATGAATCTAGTCATATTGGAAATGTTAGGAAAATGCTAGATATCCTCTTGTTGTAACACTTTTCCTTGCACAGCACCTTCAAATTGGGACAAAACCCCAGTTCCTGGATTCTCCCTGGGGAGGGAAAGAACTGCACCATCTGTCCAATGCCCCAACCTTTATTATGTGTGCCTAGAAGACTGGCTTCTAGATAGTCCATGTCAGAAAGCAGAGGGGATACAGGACAGAGCATACCTTAGCTGCCCAGGGAGAGAGACAAAAAAGTTGGTAGTGTGGGCTGGAAGTCACCAGAGCTCCTTCCCCTGGCTCAGCATAGAGCAAATGATTGAAAAGCCCTTTCTTACAGCTTCTCTCTGGTGAGGGGAAAATATGCATCCAGCAATACAACTTATCTGTGAGCTGCCTGAAGAATTGGCTTCAGTTTTCCTTGTTTTTGAACACAGACATAACCCAGCACACAATGGATGAGGGGTGGGGAGGGGCGCATAGGAAGAAGCAGGGGGTGCTGCAATTAAGAACAATGAAAGAGGTTTAGACTGCACAAAATTGGAAGGCCTCCAAAGTCTCTGACCAGGCTTATTGGTGGTACCTTCGCTAGTCCAAGGCCAGTCCATGAATATGAGGATGGATGAGTGTTTTGTCTAATGTGCAGACACCAATGTGGAGAGTCAATGAAAATAAAGACAAGTAGAAATACTTTTCAAAAAAGAATAAGAGTAATCTCCACAAACTGACACTAATGAAATGAAAATATGTGATTTACCTGACAGAGAATTCAAAATAACTGTCATAAAGATGCTCACTGAAGTCAGAGAACAATAAACAAACCAAGAGAAAATTTCAACACAGAGATAGAAAACTTGAAAGTATGAAGTAAAAAATTATAAAAGTAAAACTTAAAAGTATGAAGCTGAAGAATACAATATCTGAACTAAAAATAGGGGAGAGTTTCAAGAGCAAACGAGATTGAACAAAAGAGAGGATCATGAATTTGATTAAAGGTCAATATAAATTATTCACTCAGGAGGGCAAATGAAAAAAGAACAAAAAATACTGAAGAAAGCCTGAGGGACTTATTGGAGGCTACCAAGTGGATCAATATATGCACTTTGAAACCCCAATAGAAGAGAGTGAGAAAGAACCAGAAAACATATTCAAAGAAAAAAAAGCTGAAAAATTCCCAAACCATGGCAACTGCCCAATACTGTGACCAATTTATACAAAAACCCAGAAACACTGCATAATGAGTGTGTGTGTGTGTGTGTGTGTGTGTGTATACACACACACATACATGGACCAAGGGTCACCTACTTAGCCACTCTCCAGTTTACTTAACTGAGCCAACCTGACTTCCACCTTCAAACTCAGGTCTATACCAATTTCCAGGAACAGTGCTTATCTAGGAAAGTGAGATATAAAATGCTCTAACCCAATATTCTGGACTCAACATAAATTTACTGAACTGCTGAATCACCTCTAAACTTGAATTCTGAGTGTGATATCTGGGTCTGTTTCAATCATTATGCTTTATAATAACTCTGGTGATTGAAGCAGTCCTTTCTCTATTCCTAAATATATCCATTTTTTATATATTCCCAAATTATAATCATCACACCATTGTTAAAATAATGCCTAAAGAAGGTCTTTAAGACTTTATCAAGAATGTAAAAGGGGTTAAGAAAATGAAATTATATAATATGTTATGAGAACCATCTCCTCTTTACAATAACATAAACATAATGACATATAACCTATAACAGACCTATACAATGGGGTTCTCTACAGACTTTGCTCCTCCTGCGGAACCTGGTGGAAATTCTTCATGGAGCATAATAAAAGCACCATCTCTGCCCCAGAGTGGTTTACATTACTCCACACTACTCTACTTCTGGTTTCTTCTGTGTGAGCCATTCTATTCTGTACTTGGAAGGCTCTTCCCTTCACTGAGCCTTTATTCTGAGTCTTGGCTTATTACTTTAATATTTAATTTAAATACAGTTAGAATCCAAGTTTTTCAGCCATAATTTATTGTCAGAGTTAGCATACATACATATATCAAAGTCTACAAAATATATACTTCAACCATTACTATAAACTGAACAGCTTACAGCAGACCTATAAATAGACTATACCAGGTCCCAGAGCCTTTGTGTGCCCCTAGGTCCTCCCATTCTCCACCTTAATACTGATGCAATCATGCTCCAGCTTTTGTTTATAGCTTCATCACTTTAAGTGGGCCCTCATGGTGTTCCACGTCCAGCCAGAAGAAGGATGAAGAGAACACAGAAATGATTATTATAGTCTACCCTTATGCGTTTCCACATATTGTGTAGGCCAGTATAAAACAAGAATATATTCACACATTCTAAATTAGGCAATAGAGCTTTCAAATATAAAATGGGAAATATACTTTCTTGACATTTTGCTTACCTTAGCACAGTTGCTTTTATTTGTGTTATGATACTTTATTTTCACAGAAACCATTTTCATGTTTCACGGATATTTAAAAGTACAGTACATTAATAATAATAATAATAATAATACACTGATATATTTAGAATCAAAACACCAAGTCCTAGTCTCAGCTCTACCACTTACAAGTTGTAATTTGAGACAAACCATGATGACATCTCAGCATCAGTTTCATCAACTATGAAATGAAAACAAAGTTTCCCTCTCCTCTTTATCTCACATTATTTCCTGGAAATATAAAAACTGACAGAAGTGACAGAGCAGAAAACACTAAAACACATTAAGAACAATTGAAACACCTTGCACATCTCTATATTAATATTTGAAGTGGGTTAATTTAACTTTATGTCAGAGAGAGAGGTTCAGCAGCCCCTTTGATGCCCCCAGCCATTCTCCTCACTGAGGAAGATGAGAGTCTGTCCCTCAGAAAGTAAAACTTCACACTGGGTATTATTTAAATATTTAAATATTTTAATATTTAAAGGTACATATTTTATACAGCAAATCCCTGCAAATAAACCAACTACTTCACCTGATGGTCAGCTGATAATACAATGACATGTCCCAATACACAAAAGAAAAACCAATTTATGCTAGACTCAGGGAAAAATACCATGTGTGTCTCCCAACATGGGCATCAATTCAACAAAATCAATTTTAAGAAATAATTTTGATCATATAGAACTGATATTAGAATCTACTCTGTTGTATTATGAAAACCTACATTTATATCATTCTCTTATTTATATTTTTGACATAACACCCCAATGCCACACATTGCTAGGTACTCAGAGGTACAAAATGCTGTGTGTGTGTGTGTGTGTGTGTGTGTGTGTGCATGCAAGTGAATATGCATGTGTGTGTTAGTACATATGTGTGTGTGCATGTATATGTGTGTTTACATGAACAAGCAAATGATTAAAGCAATAACCATTTCCTTTTCCTCAATTCAGCAAGTACATCCTGGTCAGCCCTTCTTATCGAGAGTTGAAACCAGGAACCAATCTACCTGAAAGTGGGTTTCATACCATGCAATCAATGTTAGGCAGTAATCTTATAAAATATAAGACTTGAAGATTGTGTGCGTGTGTGTAGGTGTGTGTGTGTGTGTGTGTGTTTAAGGAGGCATAGAAAGAGGAGTGGAGAATGAGGTCCAATAAATTTAGGGGTTCAGGAATTAAAAGGATATGGAACTCAGAACTCCTTGTACTTCTGCTTTTCATGACACCTGAACCACAGTGTATCCTGATCATGCTCATTCCAAACCTGGGCTGAGCAACAATAGCAGCTCACTTACAGAAAGTTTATAATACACACAACAAGAATGTGTGTCCAGAATTCAGGACCAGAAGCAGGAGGATCATTTTCTGTCATTGCCCAGAAAGTCCAAGCTTTCATACTGATTCAGAGACAGCTCTGTCCTAAGACACAGGTACAGACAAATCCCATGACTTCCTTGCTTGACTCCTAGCTGCAACAATTTCAATAGACTCATACTTCCTCACGTAACTTCTTTTATGGCCATTCACATAACACAAAAAAAGCAAAAACCATAGCGATAACTATGTTGTGCATGTAAGGCAACTGACTTGGTTCTCCTCCTTTTGAAAAAAGTCCCAAACATATATAGCGCTTAAATTACCAACCGGAAAGCAGTCAGCTGAGTTGCTTTTATGAAAACTTTGTAATTCTTACCTTTATAAACTGTCTTTATAACTTTTGTAACAATTTTAATGGACTTTCCCCAAATAACCTGAAAAATGGAATTTAGTTTGAAAGTTTATTCTTTCTGCAATAAAAAATTTATTTCTGAAGGTCTTTTTCTGAAATTGAAGCAGATTGCATTTGTATTTTGAGGTTTCTCAAATGAAAGATTAGTGACCAGGGTTAAGATATACTTTTAGCTCAAATAGTGATAAAATATTTAACAAAGTGGATGCACCTTTGCAATGTCTATAAGGGTTCCTGAATAGCACAGATTATTTACATACTGACACACCGTTTTCAAAAAGGAATACAATTTCATCAAAACAAACACTAAGTAAAAGAAAAGCAAAATAAAAAAATACAACAAAAATCGACTATTTTGTATAAATAGAACTTGTTAAATGAAAATCAAGCATGTTGATATGGAGGTCAGGGGATGTGGTGTGTTTAAGTCAGTAACTATGATGACAGATCGTAACTACACTTATTATGGTGAGCATTTGGTAGGGTATATAAATGTCAGATCATGTTGTACACGTGAAACTAATAGAGTATTGTATATCAACTATACTTCAATTAAAAATAAATTTTTAAAAATAAATAATAAGCCTTGGTCAAGGTTTAGTGATACCAAACATCTAAAACGCAAGCCAACAAACCAGTTGCACTAAATTTCACAATACCTAAATCTTGAGTGAAAATTTGAAAACTGGTAGAATATTAAATATTATTAATATTGTCTTAGAAATATTTAACTTATAACTTAATTAAGGATTAAGGGTTTTTGTTTTTTTTCAAGTTTTTATTTAAATTCTAGTTAGTTAACATATGGTATAATATTGGTTTCAGGAATATAATTTAGGATTAAGGACTTTTAAAGTAGTCATCTTTTTGTGTTTTCTCAAAAGAAAAATAATTCAACATCCTATTCCAGAAAAGAAATTGTCACAATCTGGTTTATTCACCAAATATTTCTTTCAAGTTGTCATTGCTCTCCCAGCTGCTATTTCAGGGTTTTTGTAACTTAAAATCCATATGGAAGCAGCACCTGGAAGCCAACAAAAACAGGAGTGATTTAGTTGTTCCCAGGTCCTCCAGCCCTGCTACTTAACCTGTTTTTTCTATTATTATGTTCAGCTAGCCACCATATAGTACATCATTAGTTTTTGATGTAGTGTTCAGTGTTCCAATAGTTGCTTATAACACCAAGTGCTCATCACAACATGTGCCCTCCTTAATGCCCATCTCCTGGTTTAAATATCAAATGACTTGTGCTTTTATCCTACCCAGAGAAATCCTGTAGTCTCCATAATATTTCTAGAGCTTTCTAGAAAGGAGGAATCACAAAAAGAGCTGTCTTCTTCCCATCATTTGCTTTCTAAATTCCTTCATCTTGAGTTTTGAATACCAAACACTATTTAATCTCCTATTCTCTATGTTCTTGGTTCCTCATAAATGTGGAGACCAGTTTGGCCCTTTGGCCTTCATTCCCCAAAACACTATTATTGTAGGATCATTGTGCAATATAAGTTTTATCAAGACTGTGTAGAGACTGGGGGAAATTGCAGTACTCTAAGGAGCAGGATAAAAAGTCAGATGAAATGTGGTTTTAAACCTCATAGTCCTTTTTTACAGAGAGATTTCTTGTTTATTGTCCAGGCAGTTTTTGGGTCCTGGCCTAATGTTTGTTGCTGGGTTCCTTTCTCTCCTGTGCCCTAGTCTCTGAATTATTAGTACTTGCAAACATTCTAAGGTATTTTTTAGTTAATTTGCAGAAAAGCGCCCTGTTTCAGTCAATTCTCTCTCAACTATCCCAGCCTAAAAGGACTTCTCTTTTACAAGAGGAAGAACTATCAAACTATGTTCCTAAAACAATACCCTGAGGGATATTCATGTGTAAGCCAAAAAAGCATAATCAACTTTCAAATTAATAAATGTTCTTATATTTCAGGATTACTGAAATAAAATAAAGTAAAAATAATAAAATGAAGTAGAAAAAAAGTATATTTGAAAGAGCAGTAGACTTGAAATCAGGAGGCTACACTTTATCTAGCTGTTTCCTTAATAAGCTGTATGACTTAACTCATTAACTTTTCACAGCTTCTGTATCATGTCTATGCTTTAAATATATATTGGAGATCACTTATGTGTCCTATGGTAAATATGAAACCTCTGTCAAAAGAAGCTTAACACATAGTGTTTAGCTGGAAAGTGGATTATATTTTTTTATTTTTTTTATAGTTATGTTAATCACCATACATTACATCATTAGTTCTTGATGTAGTGTTCCATGATTCATTGTTTGTGCATAACACCCAGTGCTCCACGCAGAATGTGCCCTCTTTAATACCCATCACCAGGCTACCCATCCCCCCACCCTCCTCCCCTCTAGAACCCTCAGTTTGTTTCTCAGAGTCCATCTTCTCTCATGGTTCGTCTCCGCCTCCGACTTACTCCCCTTCATTCTTCCCCACCTGCTATCTTCTTCTTTTTCTTTTTTCTTAACATGTGTTGCATTATTTGTTTCAGAAGTACAGATCTGTGATTCAACAGTCTTGCACAATTCACAGCGCTCACCATAGCACATGCCCTCCCCAATGTCTATCACCCAGCCACCACATCCCTCCCACCCCTACCACTCCAGCAACACGCAGTTTGTTTCCTGAGATTAAGAATTCCTCATATCAGTGAGGTCATATGATACATGTCTTTCTCTGATTGACTTATTTCACTCAGCATAACACCCTCCAGTTCCATCCACGTCGTTGCAAATAGAAAGATCTCATTCCTTTTCATGGCTGCATAATATTCCATTGTGTATATATACCACCTCTTCTTTATCCATTCATCACTCGATGGACATCTTGGCTCTTTCCACAGTTTGGCTATTGTGAACATTGCTGCTATAAATATTGGGGTGCATATACCCTTCGGATCCCTACATTTGTATCTTTGGGGTAAATACCTAGGAGTGCAATTGTTGGATCGGATGGTAGCTCTATTTTCAACTGTTTGAGAAACCTCCATACTGTTTTCCAGAGTGGCTGCACCAGCTTGCATTCCCACCAACAGTGTAGGAGGGTTCCCCTTTCTCCGCATCCCCGCCAACATCTGTCGTTTCCTGACTTGTTAATTTTAGCCATTCTGACGGGTGTGAGGTGGTATCTGATCGAGGTTTTGATTTGGATATCCCTGATGCTGAGCGATGTTGAGCACTTTTTCATGTCTGTTGGCCATTTGGATGTCTTCTTTGGAAAAATGTCTGTTCGTGTCTTCTGCCCATTTCTTGATTGGATTATTTGTTTGGGTGTTGAGTTTGATAAGTTCTTCATAGATTTTGGATACTAGCCCTTTATCTGATATGTCATTTGCAAACATTTTCTCCCACTCTGTCACTTGTCTTTTGGTTTTGTGGACTGTTTCTTTTGCTGTGCAAAAGCTTTTTATCTTGATGAAATCCCAATAGTTCATTTTTGCCCTTGCTTCCCTTGCCTTTGGCGATGTTTCTAGGAAGAAGTTGCTGCGGTGGAGGTCGAAGAGGTTGCTACCTGTGTTCTCCTTTAGGATTTGGATGGACTCCTGTCTCACGTTTAGGTCTTTCAACCATTTGGAGTCTATCTTTGTGTGTGGTGTAAGGAAATGGTCCAGTTTCATTCTTCTGCATGTGGTTGTCCAATTTTCCCAACACCATTTTTTGAAGAGACTGTCTTTTTGCCATTGGACATTCTTTCCTGCTTTGTCAAAGATGAGTTGACCATAGAGTTGAGGGTCCATTTCTGGGCTCTCTATTCTGTTCCATTGATCTATGTGTCTGTTTTTGTGCCAGTACCATACTGTCTTGAGGATGACAGCTTTGTAATAGAGCTGGAAGTCCGGAATTGTGATGCCACCAGCTTTGCTTTTCTTTTGCAATATTCCTGTGGCTATTGGGGTCTCTTCTGGTTCCATACAAATTTTAGGATTATTTGTTCCATTTCTTTGAAAAAAGTGGATGGTATTTTGATGGGGATTGCATTGAATGTGTAAATTGCTCTAGGTAGCATTGACATCTTCACAATGTTGGTTCTCCCAATCCATGAGCATGGAACATTTTTCCATTTCTTTGTGTCTTCTTCAATTTCTTTCATGAGTATTTCATAATTTTATGAGTACAGATCCTTTGCATCTTTGGTTAAATTTATTCCTAGGTATCTTATGGTTTTGGGTGCTATTGTAAATGGGATCGACTCCTTGATTTGTCTCTCGTCTGTCTTGTTGTTGGTGTATAGGAATGCCACTGATTTCTGTGCATTGATTTTATAGCCTGCTACTTGACTGAATTCCTGTATGAGTTCTAGCAGTTTTGGGGTGGAGTCTTTTGGGTTTTCCACATACAGTATCATACCATCTGCAAAGAGTGAGAGTTTGACTTCCTCTTTGCCGATTTGGATGCCTTTGATTTCTTTTTGTTGTCTGATTGCTGTGGCTAGGACTTCTAATACTATGTTGAATAGCAGTGGTAATAGTGGACATCCCTGCCGCGTTCCTGACCTTAGGAATGATATTCGCTGTAGGTTTTTCATAGATAGTTTTTATGATATTGAGGTAAGGACCCTCTATCCCTATACTCTGAAGAGTTTTGATCAAGAAAGGATGTTGTACTTTGTCAAATGCTTTTTCTGCATCTCTTGAGAGGATCATATGATTCTTGTTCTTTCTTTTGTTAATGTATTGTATCATGTTGATTGATTTGCGGATGTTGAACCAGCCTTGCAGCCCAGGGGTAAATCCCACTTGGTCGTGGTGAATAATCCTTTGAATGTACTGTTGGATCCTATTGGCTAGTATTTTGGTGAGAATTTTTGCATCCATGTTCATCAAGGATATTCATCTGTAATTCTCCTTTATGATGGGGTCTTTGTCTGGTTTGGGGATCAAGGTAATGCTGGCCTCATAAAACGAGTTTGGAAGTTTTCCTTCCATTTCTATTTTTTGGAACAGTTTCAGGGGAATAGGTATTAATTCTTCTTGAAATGTCTGGTAGAACTCCCCTGGGAGGCCATCTGGCTCTGGGCTTTTGTTTGTTGGGAGATTTTTGATGACTGCTTCAATTTCCTTAGTGGTTATAGGTCTGTTCAGGTTTTCTATTTCTTCCTGGTTCAATTTTGGTAGTTGATACATCTCTAGGAATGCACCCATTTCTTCCAGGTTATCTAATTTGCTGGCATAGAGTTGCTCATAATATGTTTTTATTATTGTTTGTATTTCTTTGGTGTTGGTTGTGATCTCTCCTCTTTCATTCATGATTTTGTTGATTTGGGTCCTTTCTCTTTTCTTTTGGATAAGTCTGGCCAGAGGTTTATCAATCTTGTTAATTCTTTCAAAGAACCAGCTCCTAGTTTCGTTGATCTATTCTACTGTTCTTTTGGTTTCTAGTTCATTGATTTCTGCTCTGATCTTTCTTATTTCTCTTCTCCTGCTGGGTTTAGGCTTTATTTGCTGTTCTTTCTTTAGCTCCTTTAGGTGTAGGGTTAGGTTATGTATTTGAGACCTTTCTTGTTTCTTGAGAAAGGCTTGTATGGCTATATACTTTCCTCTCAGGACTGCCTTGCTGTATCCCAAAGATTTTGAACAGTTGTGTTTTCATTTTCATTGGTTTCCATGATTTTTTTTAATTCTTCTTTAATTTCCTGGTTGACCCATTCATTCTTCAGTAGGATGCTCTTTAGCCTCCATGTATTTGAGTTCTTTCCGACTTTCCTCTTGTGATTGAGTTCTAGTTTCAAAGCATTGTAGTCTGAGAATATGCAGGGAATGATCCCAATCTTTTGGTACCGGTTGAGACCTGATTTGTGACCTAGGATGTGATTAATTCTGGAGAATGTTCCATGGGCAGTAGACAAGAATATGTATTCCGTTGCTTTGGAATGAAATGTTCTGAATATGTATGTAAAGTCCATTTGGTCCAGTGTGTCATTGAAAGTCTTTATTTCCTTGTTGATCTTTTGCTTAGATGATCTGTCCATTTCAGTCAGGGGGGTGTTAAAGTCCCCCACTGTTATTGTATTGTTGTCGATGTGTTTCTTTGCTTTTGTTATTAATTGCCTTATAGAATTGGCTGCTCCCATGTGAGGGGCATAGATATTTACAATTGTTAGATCTTCTTGTTGGATAGACCCTTTAAGTAGGATATAGTGTCCTCATCTCTTATTACAGTCTTTGTTTTAAAATCTAATTTGTCTGATATAAGGATTGCCACCCCAGCTTTCTTTTGGTGTCCATTAGCATGGTAAATGGTTTTCCACCCCCTCACTTTCAATCTGGGGGTGTCTTTGGGTCTAAAATGAGTCTCTTGCAGACAGCATATCGATGGGTCTTGTTTTTTAATCCAATCTGATAGCCTGTGTCTTTTGATTGGGGCATTGAGCCCATTTACCTTAAGGGTAACTATTGAAAGGTATGAATTTAGTGCCATTGTATTGCCTGTAAGGTGACTGTGACTGCATATTGTTTCTGTTCCTTTCTGATCTATGCTGCTTTTAGGCTCTCTCTTTGCGTAGAGGACCCCTTTCAATATTTCTTGGAGGGCTGGTTTCGTGTTTGCAAATTCCTTTAGTGTTTGTTTGTCCTGGAAGCTTTTTATCTCTCCTTCAATTTTCAGTGAGAGCCTAGCTGGACATAATATTCTTGGCTGCGTATTTTTCTCGTTTAGTGCTCTGAAGATATCATGCCAGTCCTTTCTGGCCTGCCAGGTCTCTGTGGATAGGTCTGTTGCTAATCTAATATTTCTACCATTGTAGGTTACATATCTCTTCTCCCGAGCTGCTTTCAGGATTTTCTCTTTGTCTCTGAGACTCGTAAGTTTTACTATTAGATGTCGAGGTGTTGACCTATTTTTATTGATTTTGAGAGGGGTTCTCTGTGCCTCCTGGATTTTGATGCCTGTTTCCTTCTTCACATTAGGGAAGTTCTCTGCTATTATTTGCTCCAATATGCCTTCTACCCCTCTCTCTCTTTCTTCTTCTTCTGGGATCCCAATTATTCTAATGTTGTTTCGTCTATCTTATCACTTATCTCTCGAATTCTGCCCTCGTGATCCTGTAGTTGTTTCTCTCTCTTTTTCTCAGCCTCTTTATTTTCCATCATTTGGTCTTCTATATCGCTGATTCTCTCTTCTGCCTCATTTATCCTAGCAGTTAGTGCCCCCATTTTTGATTGCACCTCATTAATAGCCTTTTTGATTTTGACTTGGTTAGATTTTAGTTCTTTTATTTCTCCACAAAGCGTTTCTCTAATAACTTCCACGCTTTTTTCAAACCCAGCTAGTATCTTTAAAATCATGATTCTGAACTCTAGGTCCGACATCGTACTAATGTCTGTATTGAGTAGGTCCCTGGCTGACGGTACTATCTCCTGTTCTTTTTGCTGAGGTGATTGTTTTTGTCTTGTCATTTTGTCCAGAGGAGAATAGATGAATGAGAGAACAAAATGCTAACAGGTTAACAACATCCCCAGCAAATATACTCTATGCAAATCAGAAAAGACCTGAAACCAGGGGAAAAGAAAGGGAAAGAAAGAAAAAAGAGACAAGAAAGAAAGAAAAAAAGAAAAAGAAAAAGATAAAAACAAAAACAGAACAATACAAAAAAAACCCGAATATGATCAAATATGATCAGCCTATTGCATAGATCAGTGCCACACACTAGATTTTGGGCGTATTTTGGTCTGTTAGAAAAAAGTGCCTCCTAAAATTTTAAAGGAAGAAAGACTTATATATGTACAAAATAAGGGTTGATACAATGAAGGGATGGAGGATGACTATAAAGATGAAAATTACAAAAGATTTTAGAAAAGGAATTGATACAATAAGAAGTTGTTTGAAAAAAGAAAGAAGAAAATTAAAAAAAAAAAAAGGAAGAGAATGTGATCAGGCAGGAGACTAGAACAAAGCCATGCACTAGTGATTTAGGGTATATTTTGATCTGTTAGAAGGAACTGTATCTCAAAATTTGAAAGAGAGAACAACTTATATGCCAAAAATAAGGGTAACTACTATGAAGGGATAAAATATGACTCTAAAAATGAAAAATGAAAAATGTTTTTTTAAAGAAAGGGATGATAAGATGTTGGTTGAAAAAGAAAAAATAAAAAAAACAGTTAAAAAATTAATTTTGAAAAACTAATGAATCATGGTAAAAAAAAGCCATGAATTCTATATGCAGTATTCCCCTAGCGCTGGAGTTCTCCCGTTCTCCTTGATCAGTAAACTTGGTCTTTGCTTGCTGGCTGTTCCTGCTGATCTTCTGGGGGAGGGTCCTTTTGCCGTGGTTTCCAAATGTCTTTGCCGGAGGCGGAATTGCCCCGCCCTTGTGAGTCTGGGCTAAGCAAGCTGCTCCGGTTTGCTCTCAGGAGCTTTTGTTCCCTGCAAGCTCTCAGTACAGCTTTGGAGGACCAGGGTGAAAATAGTGGCCTCCCAATCTCCGCCCAGAGGAGCTGAGAACTTGGGGCCCCGCTCCTCAGTGCGCCCCCAGAGAAAAGCAGTCACTCCCATCTCCCTGGTCTCTGGCCGCACTCCGTGCTCACCCGGCGTGTGACCGAGTGTTTCTATCTCTGGCACCCGACCCCGTGTGGAGTCTCCAAACCCAGCAGATCCCTGCGGTGCGCTCCCGCGCCGCTCCTCCCGGGGGAGGAAGGGGAGTCTCCCCGGCTCTGCCATTTGTTGGGTCCCTGCTGGAGGAGCAGTGGCCCGACTGGGCTGCGGATCACAGTTTATGGCAACCCCGAGCTGAGAGCCCGCGCCTCAGCTCCGTCTCTGCAGCCGGTTTCCCCGCTCCGATACCCGGGAGCTCTGCCACACTCAGGCACCCCTGGTCTTTCTGTGACCCCGAGGGTCCTGAGACCACACTGTCCTGCGAGGATTCCACCCTCCCGCTTAGCCACTGGAGCGACGTCCCTCAGCGGAGCCGAGTTCTAAAAGTTCCGATTTTGTGCTCCGCGGCTCTAGCACTTGCCAGAAGCGGCCGCCATCTCTCCTCCTGAATATCGCCTCGGATTCACTTCTCCGCACGTCCTACCTTCCAGTAAGTGGTCGGTTCTCTGTTCAGAGAGTTGTTGCTACTCTCTTCTTCAATCTCCTGTTGAGTTCGTAGGGGTTCAGAATGATTTGATCCCTATTCAACTGAATTCCTGAGACCAGACGAAATCCAGGTCTCCTACTCCTCCGCCATCTTGCTCCGCCCCGAAAGTGGATTATATTTTATAGATGTTCTGGAGCCTGCTGTATCTGTGAAACAGTGACATTTCAAGGAGACACATTACAGGCCAGGGAAGGGTATAGACAGGAGTAAAGATTATCTGATTCCTGATTCCAAAAGCATAGTATAAGAAACCCCCACAGGTATAAGATCACCATAGTGTTACTTTACATGATCATTAACAGACCTATTTATCCTTTTCCAGGAGAAAAAAAGAAATTCCCTAATGATAATGTAAAAAACAGAGATAAATTTATTTGTTAATGTTATTCATAAATGGTTAAAGTGATAAAAAGGAGAAGACACTGAAAATGATAAGGAAGGAAGATCTATTATTAAAAAATTGGAAACAAATTGGGCTCTCTGCTCCTCCCTGTCTGACACACAGCCACATCTTCTGGTGCAGTGACAGCACCATCTCAGAGACAAGATGGTGAAGGTTGGAGTAAGTAGATTTGGCCATATTGGGCACCTGGTCACCAGGGGTACTTTTAACTCTGACAAAGTGGATGCTGTCACCGTCAAGGACACCTTCATTGACCTCAACTACATGACCTGCATATTCTAGTATGATTCTACCCATGGCAAACTCAAAGGCACAGTCAAGGCTGAGAAGAGCAACCCTGTCATCAGTGCAAAGCCCATCTCCATCTTCCAGGAGCAAGATCCCACCAACATCGAATGGGGTGATGCTGGTGATGAGTATGCTGTGGAGTCCACTGGAGAAGGCTGCTCCTTACTTGAAGGTGGGGCCAAGAAGATCAGCATCTCTGCCCATTCTACTGATGCCCTCATATTTGCGATGGGTGTGAACCATGAGAAGTATGACAACTCTCTCAAGATTGTCAGCAATGCCTCCTGCAGCACCAACTGCTTGTCCTCTCTGGCCAAGGTCATCCATTACAACAATGGCATTGTGGAGGAACTCATGACCACAGTCCATGCCATCACTGCCACCAAGAAGACCATGCCAGGCCCAGCTCGGAAACTGTGGCATGATAGCTGGGGGGCTTCCCAGAACATCATTCCTGCTTCTACTTATGCCACCAAGGCTGTAGTCAGGGTCATCCCTGAGCTAAATAGGAAGCTCACTAGCATGGCCTTCCATGTCCTCGCCCCAAAAGTGTCAGTCGTGGATCTGAGCTGCCACCTGGGGAAAACTGCCAAGTACTATGACATCAAGAAGCTGGTGAAGCAGGCATTGAAGGGTCCCCTCAAGAGCATCCTGGGCCCCACTGAGGACCAGGTAGTCTCCTGCAACTTTAAAAATGACACCCAATCTTCCACCTTCAATGCTGGGGCTGTCACTGTCCTCAATGACCATTTAGTCAAGTTCATATTCTAGTATGGTAATGAATTTGGCTACACCAACTGGCTGGTGAACTTATGGGCTATATGGCTGCCAAGGAATAAGACCCCACTGGACCAACAGCGCTAGACAGAACAAGAAGAACGAGGCTCTCAGCTGGTAGGCAGTACATGCCCCAACTCATCCCCCAACACACTGAGAATTTCCACACCTCTATAGTCTCCATCCCAGAACCCCTGAAGTAGAGGAGGGAATTGGGGAGCCCTACTTTGTCATGTACCAACAATAAAGTATACTGTACCCAGCCAAAAAAAAAAAAAAAAAAATGGAAACAAACTGACAGAAAAATCAAATTTCCTTCACAATGGTAACAAAGATATAGGATATAAACACTCCCACCTAAACTATTCTGACAAAAGAAACAGAATATACCAGTCCTATAATTATACCCACAGACAGTGATTCTGATCAAAACACCCTCCTACTCTGGGTTTTTCTCAGAGCAAGTTTAATGTCTTTGTTTCCTCAAGCTATAAATGCAGTGGTTCATCAAGGGAACCACATTGGTATAAAAGATAGAGATTTTTCCCTCATCCATAGACCCAACAGAAGATGGTTTAAGATATACAAATGCACCTGACCCAAAGTAGAGAGAAAAAGCAACTATGTGGGAAATGCAGGTGCTGAAGTCTTTGGACCTGCCCTTGGTGGAGCTGATGTGCAGGATGCTGGAGAGGATGAAACCATAGGAGACAAAGATGGTTACACTGGGCACAATGATGTCGATGTCCACCACAGTGAAAACCACCAGCTCATTGACATAAGTGTTCATGTAGGAGAGCTGGAGCAGAGGGAAGATATCACACAAATAATGGTTGATAATGGCTGCATCACAAAAGGTCAGTCTCAGCGTGCATCCAGTGTTAGCCATAACACCCAAAAATGCCATCAAATATGAACCAAGCATAAGGCTGGAACACATTTTAGGGGACATGATAACATTATACAAAAGTGGGTTACAGATGGCCACATAGCGATCATAGGCCATTGATGTCAGCACAAAGCATTCAGAAATCACAAAAAAAAAAACAAAAAAAGTAAAGCTGGGTCAAAAAAACAAAAAAAGTAAAGTAGGAGATAATATTCTTTTTTGATGTGAAGTTAATCAGCATTTTGGGTGTAAACACGGGAAGAATAACAGAGGTCTCTGAAGGACAAATTGAAGAGGAAAAAGTACATGGGGGTGTGGAGGTGTGAATTCAGCCCAATTAGAGTTATCAGGCCCAAATTTCCCAACATAGTGAACACATACATGACTAGAAACAGGCAGAACAGGGGGAGCTGGAGATCTGATAGGTCTGTTAATCCCATCAGAATGAATTCAGTCACAAAAGAAGCATTTCCAGGAGTCATTCCTCTCTAATGGGATCTGTGGACACAGGAGAAATGAGTTGCATTACAGAAAAACTCAGCTCTTCCTGTAATATCCCATCTTATAAGGGAGTGTGTACTAGGAATGTCTAAGACTAGCCCAACCTGGACACAGAATCTGCGATTTCCATTGGCATGAGACTAAGTGACAGGACTTTCCCTTACTAGAGTTTTAATGAGGTAGATACAGCAAAGGGCATCAACAAACTTAGCCTGCAGAGGAAAGGCCAGTGCTGCCATATGCAAATGTGACTGTTGGAAAACCAAGCGTCAGTAAGAAGAAGCATGGCCCAGGACAGAATCATCCTTCTCTGATTGCACAATTTCTTCATTCACTTGAAACTTCTCACCAGCAAAATTGGAGGCATAGATCCTAATAACCTAAAGCTGGCCTCTGATGAACCAGATTAGACTTGGTGGGTTGGGAACCATGAATGTTATTTCTAAACCAACACTAAGGAACCAGCGTCTAGGGAAGGTTGAGTTACTGCCACATGTCACAGAGAAAAAGTCATAAATCTAGAAGATTGAGAGTTCCACCCATGGAGAGGGAACTTACTGAGATACTGCATCCACTCTACCCCCTGATCTCCAAACATTCTCTTATCCCCCTGAAGCATATTCTCCTGCCAGTTTCATTTGAGTCTCAGGACTACATAAATGGGAAAGAAAGGGGCTTATCTTAGATTTTTGGACCTCCATCTCAAAACAAAGACACTGATATAAACAGAATTCAAACACTCACCCTCCTAAGGCCAAAAAACTTCGGTGCTTCCTTATCCTTGGTATTTACCCCTGTGGTCTTGGAAAGGCAATCTCAGGCTCTGAGGCTTTGGTTCCTTTAATTCTAAAAGGATATAGCCCAGACTTAATTTTAAATATGCTCTTCAAATATTTCTGGACTACAAATCATAACTTCTGATTATAACTTTGAGTTCTTTCAAGGGGCAGAGAAAAATAGTCTTTATTATTATCACATTTGCTACTTGATAAAAAACACAGAAGATTGAATGTGAGTTGAATGATAAAGTGCACTTGATTATAAAAACAGGGTAGAAGTTTGCTCAGGCTCTTCCCCAAGCAATAGATTCTATGTGTAAAAGAGAAATAGGGGATTGATTGTGTTTACACTCAGAACCACAATCTCTATTTAGCTCCTTAGGGACTCAAAATCTAATCAAATTTACACTTCACTCTAAGGGTTGTACATCCTCCAAGGTAGAAGCAAAAATAAACTCCTATCTTCCTATCATCTTCATCTCTTAAGGAAAATCTATTGCATAGGTTCTTTCTCTTTTTCTTCTCATATCTTAAATGAAAATTTTCCATAGATTCTGCCTACAGGCTTATTTCTTTACCTGAAATATTTCAAATATTGCAGTAATTCAATTCAGTTATTGTTCCTCCTGGGTTAACTCCAAAAGGATAATGCCTTTCTTGCTTTTAAAGTTATTTTTTATTTTTTATTTTTTTAATTCCAGTATAATTAAGGTACAGTTTTATTATTTTCAGGTATAGTGATTCAACAATTCTATACATTACCCAGTGTTCATCACAATAAGTGTACTCTTAATCACTTTCATTTATTTCACCAATCCTCCCATCCACCTCCCCTCTGGTAACCATCAGTCTGTTCTCTAGCTAAGAGCCTGATTTTTTTATTTCATCTCTTTTTTTCTCAATTTGTTTTATTTTGTTTTTTAAACTCCACATATGAGTGAATCATATGGTATTTGTCTGTCTGACTGATTTATTCCACTTAGAATTATACCCTGTAGATACAACTGTGTTGTTGTATATGGCAAGATTTCATCCTTTTTTATAGCTAATATTCCACTGTATATACATACAATTTCTTTCATCTATCAATGGACACTTGGGTTGCTTTCATATTTTAGCTATTATAAATAACAGGGGTTCATATAACTTTTCAAATTAGTGTTTTTGTGTTCTTTGGGTAAATATCCAGTAGTGGAATTACTGGATTATAAGGTAATTCTATTTTTAACTTTTTGAGGGACCTCCATACTGTTTTCAACAGTGACTGCTCTAGTTTGCATTCCCACCAACAGTGCATGAAAGTTCCCCTTTCTCCACAAACTCACCAACACCTGGTGTTTCCTGTGTGGTTGATTTTAGCCATTCTGACAGGTGTGAGGTGATACTCCTCACTTCATATGAGTGAATGATAAGTGATGTTGAGCAACTTTTTATGTGTCTGTTGGCCATCTATATTGTCTTCATTTGGAGAAATGTCTGCTCATGTCTTCTGCCCATTTTTAAATTGGATTTTTGTGTGTGTGTTGAATTGTATAAGTTCTTTATATGTTTTGGATACTTACTCTTTTTTTTTTTGGATACTTACCCCGTTTTGGATATATCATTTATAAATATCTTCTTCCATTCAGTGGGTTGTCTTTTTGTTTGTTGACTGTTTCCTTTGCTGTGCAGAAGATTTTTATTTTGATGTAGTCCCAATAGTTTATTTTTCCTTTTGTTTCCCTTGCCTCAAGAAACATACCTAGAAAGATGTTGTTATGGCCAATGTCAGAGAAATTATTCCTTGTGCTCTCTTTTAGGATTTTTATGGTTTCAGGCCTCATATTTAGGTCTCTAATCCATTTTGGGTGCATTTTTGTGTACGGTATAAGGTTTCTTTCTCTTTTTTCTTTTCTTTTCTTTTTTTTCTGTAGCTGGCCAGTTTTCTCAACCCCATTTGTTAAAGAGACTGTGTTTTTCCATTGCATATTCTTGCATCCTTTGTCATAGATTAATTGATCATATAATTGTAGATCTATTTCTGGGGTCTCTATTCTGTTCTATTGATCTATATTTCTATTTTTATGCTAGTACCATACTGTTTTGGTTACTATAGATTGGTAGTATAACCTGAAATCTAGAATTGTGATACCTCCAGCTTTGTTTTCCTTTTTCAAGACTGTTTTGGATGCTTGAGGTCTTTTGTGGTTCCATACAAATTTTAGGATTATTTGCTCAAGTTCTGTGAAAAATGCTGTTGATATTTTGATAGGGATTACATTAAATCTGCAGATTGCTTTCGGTAGTATGGACATTTTAACAATATTTGTTCTCCCAATCCATGAGCATGGAATGTCTTGTAACTGTTTTTGTCATCTTCAATTTCTTCCATTAATGTTGTATAGTGAAAGAACAGGTCTTTCACCTCCTTTGCTGTTTATTCTTAAGTATTTTATTATTTTTGGTGTAATCATAAATGGGATTGTTTTAACTTCTCTTTCTGCTACTTCATTATTAGTGTATAGAAATTAAATGGATTTTGCATGTTGATTTTGTATCCTGCAACCGTACTGAATTCATTTATCAGTTCTAATAGTTTTTGGTGGAATCTTTAGGGTTTTCTATATATAATATCATGTCATCTACAAATAGTGAAAGTTTTACTTCTTCCTTACCAATCTGGATGCTCTGTATTCCTTTTTCTTGTTGGATTGCCATTGCTAGGACTTCCAGTACTATGTAGAATAAAAGTGGTGAGAGTAGACATCTTTGTCTTGTTCCTGGTTTTAGAGGAAAAGCTCTCAGTTTTTTACCATCATGTATGATGTTAGCCGATGTTAGCTGTTACTTTATTCAGAGTGTTTATCATGAATGGATGCTGTACTTTGTCAAATGCTTTTTCTGCATATTGAAATGAGGGTATGGTTTTTATCCTTTCTCTTGTTGATGTGATGCATCATGTTGGTTGTTTTGTGAATATTGAACCACCTTGCATCCTAGGAATAAATCCCACTTGATTGTGGTGAATGATTTTTTAATGTACTGTTGGATTCATTTTGCTAATATTTTGTTGAGGATTTCTGCATCTATGTTCATCAGAGATACTGACCTGTAGTTCTCTTTTGTAGTGTCTTTACCTGGCTTAGATATCAGCATAATGCTGTCCTTGTAGAATGGATTTGGAAGTGTTTCTTCTATTTTTTGGAAGAGTTTGAGGAAGAATAGGTATTAACTCTTCTTTAAATGTCTGGTAGAATCTGCCTGTGAAGCCATCTGGTCCTGGACTTTTGTTTGTTGGGAGTTTTTTGATTATTGATTCTATTTCATTGCTGGTAATAGGTCTGTTCAAATATTCTATTTCTTCCTGCTTCAGTTTTAGGAGGTTATATGCTTCTAGGAATTTTTTCCATTTCTTCTAGTTTGTCCAATTTTTTGGCATATAATTTTTCATAATATTCTCTTATACTCCTTTGTATTTCTGCGGTGTTGGTTGTTCTTTCTCCTCTTTTATTTCTGATTTTGTCTGTCTCCTCTCTCTCTCTCTTAAATGAGTCTGGCTAAAGGTTTATCAATTTTGTTGATCTTTTCAAAGAATCAGCTCATGGTTTCATTGATCTGTTCTATTGTTTTTTAGTTTCTATTTCATTTATCTCTGCTCTAATCTTTATTACTTCTTTAGTGGTTTGGGGTTTTGTTTGTTCTTCTTTATCTAGCTCCTTTAGGTATGAGATTTGATTGTTCATTTGAGATTTTTCTTGCTTCTTGAGGTAGGCCTGTATTGCTATAAACTTCATTCTTAGGACGGCTTTTGCTGCATCCCAAAGGTTTTGGACCATCATGTTTTTGTTTTGATTTGTTTCCATTTATTTTATTTCCTCTTTGAGGTCTTGGTTGACTCATTCATTTTTTAGCGGCATGTTATTTAACCTCCATATATTTGTGGTCTTTCCAGATTTTTTTCTTCTGGTTGAAGATTAGTTTCATAGTGTTTTGGTCAGAAAAGATGCATGGCATGACTTCAATCTTTTGAATTTGTTGACACTTGTTCTGTGGCCTAATGTATGATTTATTCTGGAGAATGTTCCATGTGCACTTGAAAAGAATATGTATTCCACTCTTTTCAGACGGAATGTTCTGAATATATCTGTTGGATCCATATGGTCCAATATGTCATTCCAAGCCACTGTTTCCTTATTGATTTTCTGTTTGGATGATCTATCCATTGATATAAGTGGGGGTGTTAAAGTCCCTTACTATTATCATATCACTATCAATTACTTCCTTTATTTCTTAATAGCTGCTTTACGTATTTGGGTGCTCCCATGTTGGTTGCACAAATATTTACAATTGTTATACCTTCTTGTTGAATTGTTCCATCTATTATTATGTAGTGTCCCTCTTTGTCTCTTATTACAGTCTTGGTTTTAAAGTCTATTTTGTCTGATATAAGTATTGCTACTCTTGCTTTCTTTTCACTTCCATTTGCATAATAAATACTTCTCCATCCCTTCACTTTCAATCTGTATGCATCTTTAGGTCTGAAGTGAGTCCCTTGTAGGCAGCATATAGATGGGTCTTACTTTTTATCCATTCAGTCACTCTATGTCTTTTTTTTTAGAGTTTTTTTTATTATGTTATCTTAATCACCATACATTACATCATTAGTTTTTGATGTAGTGTTTCATGATTCATTGTTTTCATATAACACCCAGTGCTCCATCCAGAATGTGCCCTCCTTAATACCTATCACCAGGCCAACCCATCCCCCCACCCCCTCCCCTCTAGAACCCTCAGTTTGTTTCTCAGAGTCCATAGTCTCTCATGGTTTGTCTCCCCCTCCAATTTCTCCCCCTTCATTTTTCCCTTCCTGCTATCTTCTTCTTCTTCTTCTTTGTTTTTTAACATATAATGTATTATTTGTTTCAGAGATACAGGTCTGTGATTCAACAGTCTTACACAACTCACAGCGCTCACCATAACACATACCCTCCCCAATGTCTATCACCCAGCCACCCCATCCCTCTCGCCCCCGACCACTCCAGCAACCCTCAGTTTGTTTCCTGAGATTAAGAATTTCTCATATCAGTGAGGTCATATGATACATGTCTTTCTCTGGTTGACTTATTTCGCTCAGCATAATACCCTCCAGTTCCATCCATGTCATCGCAAATGGCAAGATTTTATTCCTTTTGATGGCTGCATCAGATGAATGGACCCTATGTCTTTTGATTGAAGCATTTAATACATTTATATTAAAAGTAATTATTTACAGGGGCACCTGGATGGCTCAGTTGGTTAAGCGACTGCCTTCGGCTCAGGTCATGATCCTGGAGTCCCAGGATCAAGTCCCGCATCCGGCTCCCTGCTCAGCAGGGAGTCTGCTTCTCCGTCTGCCCCTCCCCCCTCTCATGTGCTCTCTCTCTCTCATTCTCTCTCTCGAATAAATAAAATCCTTATCCCTTTAAAAAAAAGTAATTATTTA
Source organism: Zalophus californianus (assembly GCF_009762305.2). Taxonomy (NCBI): domain Eukaryota; kingdom Metazoa; phylum Chordata; class Mammalia; order Carnivora; family Otariidae; genus Zalophus; species Zalophus californianus. The sequence goes on from NC_045605.1 coordinate 20,144,592, forward strand.
CAGGTATGTACTTATTGCCATTTTATTACTTGTTTCATTTGTTTTATTTTATTACTTTTTTATGGTTGTTTTGTAGTTCTTTTCTGTTCTTCTCTTGCTCTCTTTTCCCACGGTTTGCTGGCTTTTTTTAGTGATATAGTTGGATTCCTTTCTCTTTATTTTTTGCATATCTATTATTGATTTTTGATTTGTGGTTACCATCAGGTTTGTATATAACATATTACGCATATAGCAGTCTGTATTAAGTTGATGGATGCTTAAGTTTGAACCCATTTTAAAAGCACTAAGTTTTTTTATTATGTTATGTTAATCACCATACATTACATCATTATTTTTTGATGTAGTGTTCCATGATTCATTGTTTGCGTATAACACCCAGTGCTCCATTCAGTATGTGTCCTCTTTAATACCCATCACCAGGCTAACCCATCCCCCCACCCCCAAAGCACTTAAGTTTTTACTCCTCGCCCCTACCATGTTTTAGGTAGATGGTGTCATGCTTGACCTACTTTTATCTTATTAATTCCTTCACTGATTTTTAGATATACTTTACTACTTTTGTGCTTCCCACTTTTCTTACTCCTGTTTATGGTCTTTCTTTTATAATCCACGAGTCCCCTTTAATATTTCTTGGAGGGCTGGTTTAGTGCTCATGAATTCCTTTAACTTTTGTTGTCTGAGAAACTCTTTATCTCTCTTTCTATTCTGACTGATAGTCTTGCTGGATAGAGTATTCTTGACTGCAGGTTGTTTTCCTTTCAGTATTTTAATATGTCATGACATGCCCTTCTAGCCTTCAGTGTTTCTGCTGAAAAATCAGCTAATCTCCTTATAGGGTTTTCCTTGTATGTAACTGGTTTTTGGGGGGGTTTCTTGTTTTTGCTTTTGTTTTGTTTTGTTTTTCCTGCTTTTAAAATTTTCTCTTTATCATTATCTTTTTACCATTTTAATTACTATGTATCTTGGTGCGGACCACCTTGGGTTGATTTTTTTGAGGGGTTCTGTGTACCACTTGAATCTGGATTTGTTTCCTTCCCCAGATTCAGGAATTTTTCAGCTGTTATTATTCAAATAAATTTTTGCCCCCTTTTCTCTCTTTTCTCCTTCTGGAATCCCTAAAATACAAATGTTATTATGGTTGATGATGTTGCTGAGTTCCCTTAATCTATTCTCATTTTTTATTATCCTTTTTTCTTTCCCCTATTCAGCATGACTGCTTTCCATTATTCTGTCTTCCAGATCACTGATCCATTCTTCTGCTTCCTCTGGCCTATTTTAATTTCATTTGAGTTCTTCATCTCTGATTGGTTCTTTTTTATGTTTTTCTATTGTTTTGTTGAGGGACTCACTGAGATCCACCATTCTTTTCTCAAGTCTAATGAGTATTTTCATTATCATTATTTTAAATTCTCTATTAGGCTTATTACTTATCTCCACTTCATTTAGCTCTTTTGCTGAAATTTTGTCCTGTTCTTTCATTTGGGACAGATTCCTCTGTCTACTCATTTTGTCTAACTCTCTGTATCTGTTTCTATGTTTTAGGAATTCAGCTATGTCTCCTGCTCTGGAAAGTAGTGACCTTATGAAGAAGAGGCCCTGTAATGCTCTGCAATGAAATGTCCCCTGTTCACCAGAACTTGGCACTTCAGGAGTATCTCCTCTGCGTTTTTGCCTGTTGTGTGTTAACCTGCTGTGTGTTACCTCCTCTGTGTTTTACTCTACTGTTGTGGTTCAGGCATGTTTGCCTTCAGTCCAGTTGTCTGCAATGGCTCTCCTTGCCAGTTGTGAGCAGGGTTTAGTCCTATTGTTCATGGGCCAGTCTGGGGGCCACCTTGGGCTTGAGTTGGGTCAGATCCAGCCTTTGCCAGTGGTGCAGTTATATGGAACTGCAGGCACTTTCCTGGTGTTGTTCTCTGAGAAGCTTTCATTGGTAGGCATGGCTGCCATCAGATCATATATCTGCCCCCAGCCCACTGCTGGAGCCACCACTGAACTGGTGTGTGTTTATCTTCCCCTCTTACCAAGGCAGGAGTCATTTGGAGAGGTACTGCCCCATGTTAGGGCTATTTACATACTTCCATGCTTGTGGCATTGATTTGGTTGGACTCCTGCCAAGGGTGTGTTGGACAGGGTGGCTTCACAAGAGAATGCAGGGGAAGGGCAGATTGGAACATATTTTTTTCTATTATGTTTTGTGAATTAAACAGCAATTACTGATCAAGAATTCTTAATAATTATAGCCATAAAGTTTTTTACAATCACCATACCAAACATTACTGAATATGAAGGTTACACAGTTTTAAATCATTTCTTAAACCATTCAAAAGTTTACAAATAAAATCATTCAAATAATGAAAGAGCTTTTTCTGTCATAGAGAAATTTAATGTTAAAGCAATTTAGAGCCAATTGTATGTTTTCATTTCAAATGCTTCAAATAACAAAGAAGCCCTAATTTTCAGAAGGCTTGTACATTCTTAGAGCAATCACACTAGCTTAAATGGTACTAACAGGATACGTCAGCTGAAAATCATCAGAAGTATCTGAAATGGGGGAACACCTTGGGCATCTTCCTGGAGCAAATTCAGGATTCCCTGCCTGGCCTTCCACTACCACAAACAGCAGCACCTATAGGTGATCCTGGGCACCTAAAACAAAACTCCTCCAGCAGCTCCATGGGCCTCTCGCCCACAGTGGGTACTGTCTTCCCCTATAAGTAGCTGCTTTAGCTGGCAACCAGATGGTGGAGCACCTCTTTGGCTGGGCTTTTAAAATGGAGCAGTGAGTACCATTTTGTCTCATTCTTACTGCTTGCCAAAGCCATAGAAGTGCAATCACATCAGACTTCTTTTATTCTTGCTCTCCCAGAAACCCCTTTATAGGCTACAACATGCCAGAGCAATCACACTGAAACTCCAACTGTTCAAGGACGAATATGATCGTCCTAACTACCTTAACCTTAGCCCATTTGCTGTACTGTCTACTACACATTGTTTAGAAAGTTCTGCCCCAACTTGTATCATGAAGGAGAAAGAATGAGAACTTTTGTTTTAAAAAATTTAAAAACTTTTTCATTAATAAGTCTGCCTCAGAGCCAGGGCAAATCATGGACCTGAAAACATTTCAATTCCTTTAGGTGATGGAAAGAAGCTGGTTGATGAATAGGCACCTTTACATCAGCACCAAAACAATACATTTCTAAGATTTCCTACTTCATATTTTTTTTGTAAATTAAGCCATGGGACCCTTTTAGGTTAATGTTAATTTAATTAAGGCAGATTATAATTAATATAACTAAGTTTTTATATATAACAAAAATTTGATATGTCTTTAGCATATGGGCTGAACATAAGTAAAATAAAAATTTTCCAATTTAAATTGTTTTGGAGCAACTATGATAAAACAGGAGGATAAGAAATAAGTATATGACAATATCTATATCTTTTAAAAAGTTACCAAATGAAATATATTCTGAAATTATTTTACACTGAATTGTCTCATTATATTAATTTTAAAGATATTAGGCTTTAAACAATTTTATTTATAAATATTATAATGTGCAAGAAGGTCTGGCTCCTTGGTACCCAGGGATGGTTGTGCAAGAGTATTCTGTTTTTTCTGCAAAGGATACAAAGGTCTACAGATGCACAAGGGAAGGTTGGTAAAGTCATTTATGTGACCTTAAAAAAGAAAAACATTTTGCTAAAAGATTGCTGAGCTAATCAGAAAGTCAATGTGGCTTCAAATAGATTTGCTGGCCTCTGAGGCCTGGGAAAGTTCTGGTCTTTCATTCCCCAACACCAGTGGCCTGCAAATCTCAAGAAAGTAAATTAGTTCTGTTACAGATCAAGGGCCTTAATTCAGTAAGCAAGGAGTGGGTTAATTTGTTAACACTTAAGTTAACCCTTAAGACTGGATAGAGTGCTAAATGGACCCTCAACTCTATGGTCAACTTATCTTTGACAAAGCAGGAAAGAATGTCCAATGGAAATAAGACAGTCTCTTCAACAGATGGTGTTGGGAAAATTGGACAGCCACATGCAGAAGAATGAAACTGGACAATTTCCTTACACCACACACCAAAATAGACTCCAAATGGTTGAAAGACCTAAACGTGAGACAGGAGTCCATCAAAATCCTAAAGGAGAACACAGGCAGCAACCTCTTCGACCTCAGCCGCAGCAACTTCTTCCTAGAAACATCGCCAAAGGCAAGGGAAGCCAGGGCAAAAATGAGCTATTGGGATTTCATCAAGATAAAAAACTTTTGCACAGCAAAAGAAACAGTCCATAAAACCAAAAGACAACCGACAGAATGGGAGAAAATATTTGCAAATGACATATCAGATAAAGGGCTCGTATCCAAAATCTATAAAGAACTTATCAAACTCAACATCCAAAGAACAAATAATCCAATCAAGAAATGGGCAGAAGACATGAACAAACATTTTTCCAAAGAAGACATCCAAATGGCCAACAGACACATGAAAAAGTACTCAACATCGCTCGGCATCAGGGAAATCCAAATCAAAACCTCGATGAGATACCACCTCACACCCGTCAGAATGGCTAAAATTAACAAGTCAGGGAACAACAGATGTTGGCGGGGATGTGGAGAAAGGGGAACCCTCCTACACTGTTGGTGGGAATGCAAGCTGGTGCAACCCCTCTGGAAAACAGTATGGAGGTTCCTCAAACAGTTGAAATTAGAGCTACCATTCGATCCAGCAATTTCACTACTGGGTATTTACCCCAAAGATACAAATGTAGGGACCTGAAGGGGTACGTGCACCCCAATGTTTATAGCAGCAATGTCCACAATAGCCAAACTGTGGAAAGAGCCAAGATGTCCATCGACAGATGAATGGATAAAGAAGAAGTGGTATATATACACAATGGAATATTATGCAGCCATCAAAAGGAATGAGATCTTGCCATTTGCAACGATGTGGATGGCACTGGAGGGTGTTATGCTGAGTGAAATAAGTCAATCAGAGAAAGACATGTATCATATGACCTCACTGATATGAGGAATTCTTAATCTCAGGAACAAACTGAGGGTTGCTGGAGTGGTCGGGGGTGGGAGGGATGGGGTGGCTGGGTGATGGACATTGGGGAAGATATGTGCTACAGTGAGCACTGTGAATTGTGTAAGACTGTTGAATCACGGATCTGTACTTCTGAAACAAATAACGCAACATATTTTAAGAAAAAAGAAAAAGAAGAAGATAGCAGGAGAGGAAGAATGAAGGGGAGTAAGTCAGAGGGGGAGACGAACCAGGAGAGATGATGGACTCTGAAAAAGAAACTGAGGGTTCTAGAGGGGAGGGGCTGGGGGGATGGGTTAGCCTGGTGATGGGTATTGAGGAGGGCACATTCTGCATGGAGCACTGGGTGTTATGAACAAACAATGAATCATGGAACAGTACACCAAAACAAATTATGTAATATACAGTGATTAACATAACAATAAAAAATTTTAAAAAAATCACAGAATCTGGAACCAAACATGGTTGCATGTTTTCAAATTCAACAGTCTTTCTATTTCAGGACATTTGTATCTACTAGGTGAAGAGACAAGATCAAGGGTACTTCCACCTAACTCATGTTCTGTTTCAGGTGACATCCTACAGACTTTGACTCATCTTCTTTAAGCATGTAAAATTAGCAAAAGAAAAATCTCTCATGTAGGACATAGCAATTTGGTATTATTTAAGATATACTGCTTCATGGGTTTCACTAGAAATCAGTCATGGAATCCTGAACTTTTCTCCAAGATGAGTTATAAATAATAATTGACAGGCCTCCCAAGAGGAGAGGAGGAAGCAGAGGTAAGGTCTTTTGTGTGATTAATATCACATGGATTTTACTGAGCTTAAGATAATATTTACTCTTTTCAAGACTTGCACAGCCCTGATTCTCCACCTTCATTTCCTAAATCTTTTCCTACATGCTACATACACCTCCTAATACTTACATTTCTACCACTAAGTCACAGTCACAATGGACTGTTTTCTGTCCCTTATACTCAACACCATGATTACTTGCCACAATTCCCCTTGGCCTGGAATGCTCTACATGTGACTCTTCTTCTCAACGAGATCTCAGCTGAAACATCACCTCCTCAGAAAACCCGTTCCACCCAACTTAAAGTAACCACACAGTTGCTCCCTGTACCATCACCTAAACTTAAGACTCTGCAAAGCAGGGGCACCTGTGTGGCTCAGTTGGTTAGGCGTCCAACTCATGATTTCGGCTCAGGTCATGATCTCAAGGTTCTGAGAGCTAGCCCCATGTCAGGCTATATGCTGAGCATGGAGCCTGCTTGAGATTCTCTCTTCAAAAAAAAAAAAAAAAAAGACTCTGCAAAGCATTTTTCTGATGTATTCACATATGCTCATTACCTGTCTCCTCGTCCTGCCCATGTGCACCCCAGCTCTACCTTACTGTAGACAATGAACCCTATGAGAGTACACACATTGTCTGTCTTGTTCACCTCTGTATCTTTTCATGTTTAAAAACAGAGTCCAGTACAGGATAAGTGCTTCTATTTGTTAATTAAGTAAAATTATATCATTTGTAGCATATAAACCTGACACAAATGGATAATGAAAATAATAAAGGGAAAATGCTGAGTGCTAATGAATTAGAGTTGAAAGCCCGTTTGAGGAAAGAATACATATTCCTCTGCTAATAATTGGCAAAGATTTCTAGCAAAATTCTTCCCAATGAAGACACAGCAAGTCTTATTTTCTGCCCTAAAGTCCCAAGAGGTAAAACCCAGTGTAGATTTCCTTTACTCCTGATGGCTCTAAAAGGTTATCTCAGTTTCTTGTCCTTAGGAACACGGACCAGAAGGAAATATTGCTTTACCACATTCCCTTGAGACTAAAGTGAAAAGAGACCAGAGACCAGAGTGATAGGAACATATCCCCATTCTTATCCCCTTTTAGGAAATAAAAGGATCTCCTGAAACAAAAGCCCCTACAGCACTCAAAAAGACTACCCTCAGTTCCTTAAACTCAATAGTCTTCCAATGGAGGTTTATTAATGAATAAATAAATGGCCAAATCTACAGTCCACCAAAGTCCATCCATAACAAAGTTTCATAGGAATTCCAGACATGCCTCGGTCAAAAATATCTCACCATTTACCATTTCTGGATTTATTACCATTCAACCTTTTATACTTACAACTTTAAAACTTCTGAAAATAAGCAGGAGAATGACAAATGAAGTCCTTTTTACTTTCTATGAAAAGATAAAGGACTGGTCCTCCTCTTCTTTATATTGTCTTTGTGAAATGATTTACAAATAATTAACTTCATTTACCCTATTATTTGAATCATTTGCATTTCTATTTTGATTTCTTATTGTTCTCTCCATAGCTTCATACATTATGTGCGCCTCCTAGGTTTTGGCATCTGTAACTAACACAGTTTCCATTTATGAGAACACCCTTTTCTTCAGAGTCTTACTCAGTGCAATTTTAACATCTTTGTTCCTCAGACTATAGATAAAAGGATTCATCATTGGCCCCACAATGGTATAAAAAACTGTGGATACTTTATCTTGATCCAGAGACCCAGCAGGAGAAGGCTTAAGATACATGAATGCTGATGATCCAAAGAAGAGAGAAACAGCAACTATGTGGGAGCTGCAGGTACTGAAGGCTTTGGACCTGCCTTCTGTAGCACGGATGTGGAAAATGTTGGAGAGGATCAAGGTGTAAGAAATGGAGATGGTGAGACTGGGTACTGTTATGTTGACGCCCACCACAATGAAAACCACCAACTCGTTGATGTAGGTGCTTGTGCAGGACAGCCGGAGGAGAGGAGGTATGTCACACATGTAATGATTGATGAAGTTGTCACCACAGAAGGTGAGTCTCAGCATGCACCCGGTGTGGGCCATGGCACCCACAAACCCCATTACATATGTTCCCACCATCAGCATGAGGCAGACCTGATGGGACATGATGGCCTTATAAAGCAAGGGCTTACAGATGGCCACATACCGGTCATAGGCCATTGATGCCAAAATACAGCACTCATCAATAACAAAGAAGGAGAAGAAACAGAGCTGTGTCATGCACTCTGCATAAGAGATGACGTTCTCTTTTACAAAACCTATCAGCAATCTAGGGATTATGACAGATGAGTAGCAGAGATCGATGAAGGAAAGGTTGAAGAGAAAGTAGTACATGGGAGTGTGCAGGTGAGGGTTCAGACCAATCAGAATAATCAAGCCCATGTTCCCCACCACGGTGACCACATGGATTCCTAAGAAAATGAAGAAGAAAGGCAGCTGGAGTTGTGATTGTTGTGTTAAACCCAGGAGGATAAACTCCATCACTGAAGAGTCATTTCCTGCGGCCATTCTTCCCTAAGGCATACATGTGAGAACAGGACAAAGGGTGACATTACAATGAGTACCAGCTCTCTCCCCCCAATCCCTCCAAAATGAGACTGAGACCCTGAATGAGAGAATGAACTCAAACCCACCCTGCTGTGTGCCTTTGTTGTCTCCACTGTATAAAGGCTGAGAGATTGTTTAAAGATGTGTATCAAAAGGTCATAAAAGGCAATTCTATTGGGATAAAATTCAGGAACCCTGTTGTCTCTTGACTCTGCAGGATCTCTGCTGCACTTCTGCTTTGACTGTCTACCAGTACCCCCTCAGAGACAACTGCCATCTAACAGGAGATGTATCATTTCAAGGAGCCTGTGGCTTTCATAGAAAAGATTTGGAAAAAGAATAGCAGGACAGATAAAATCCAAAAACTCACCCTTCTGCATCAGAACTTCAAAATTGGACAGTGGCTCTCATAAATTTTAGGGATTAACAACCTAAAACAGAGATTTTTTTGTTGTTGTTGTTTTGAGTGACTTTTGGACTGAAGATGCCAGAAAACAAATCTCAGTACCACCGACTCTGAAGAGCCATGAGTTATGGATCATGATTACTGACGGTGGTTTTGCCCAGTGTCCTCTCAGACGAGGGGGAAGTAAATATCATCTGCTGGTGCCAGAAGATCCATCTGCTAATATGACCCAAGGGGTTTTCCTGAGTGGGGAAATCCTAAGGACCTGATTAAAAATTGGAAGACCTATGTTTTCCCAGTGTTTTCCCCAGAGATTAGGCTTTGCAGTGGAAAACAATTTTCACCTAGTCTACATTTACAACTTAGGTCATGATAATAACATTGACCATTGGAAGTGTACCATTTCACATACATTTTAATTTCCTACCAAATGGGGTAGGTACATCCCTACCTAATAGAAAAACATGATGATCTTTCCTGCATCCACACTGGTTTCTTTCTAGCACCTATCACTATATGAAATACTACACATTTATTCATTTATTGTTTGTTCTTTCCACATATAAAGATACACTTACATTTAATCTAAGCCCCAAACAGATTGTGTCTATTTTCTTCAGTGCTATTCCCATAGCATCTTACAGCAATACTTGACATAGATAGTAAGTATTCAATAAATATTTGTATAACAGAAGAATATATGAATGACAATCCTTTTCCCATCTTTTCTGGAACTTATAATGGATACTATAACAGAATTCTAGCCACACAGGCAAAGGCTTATGTAGTACCAATGTTTTTTCTTTGTAGACCTGAAAGTGGGGCAGTAACACATGAAAAGGCCACTGCTGAACTCTTAGATACCATCCAGATAAGAGTTACTGAGCTCAAAGAAAGAATGTAATTTCCCTTCTCCCTGAATGTCACATAGAGGACTTATCTTCACAGGCTCTCAGAGAGGTCCCAATGCCCCTCACCCCCCGTTCCTCTGGATTGCAGCATGGAATTGGATCGAAAGTCAGATTTGGATCGGTATAGGAAGCTTTCAAATGCCAAAATCAAGGTCAACTTATTATGAGAAGTCATTAAACCACTCAAGATTTTTATTCCTGTTTTGGCACAGGATGGAAACAATCAAAGTGCAGACTTGAAAGGATTAATATGGTGTAGGGCCAGTAGGATGGACTGGTGTAAGAGAAACTGGAGGCAGGATGAGCTAGGAGAGGCAATTATAATATAATATTATTATAAATAAATATATAATAAATACATAAATAAATGTATATATAACAAATATAATGCAAGAGATGTAAGGAAAGATTCATCAGGACTTCTCACAAAGGGAATAGAAATAGACAAGAAATTGCCAAAGATACTAGCATATGGATAAACTATGGTGTTACTATAAACACAGAGAACTCAGAAAGAGTAGAAATATTTGTAAATGTATACATTCAGTTTTGACCATGGTGGACTTGAGTTGCCAACTGGACATCCAAGTAGAAGTATACAGCCTAAGTAAAGCTAAATAAAGTTCATGACAAAGACCAGAATATGAAAAAAAAAAAAGATTTAGAGATTATTTCTATAAAGGCTAAAGCCATGACAATATGTGAACTCAGTGAGAGACAGAGTAAAGAGAAAAAGAGCAGAGGTCAAGAAAAATATTTGGGAAGTCCTTCATATGGATTTTATACTTAGGATAATTTAAAACCCAACCATTACTAAAATGGTTCCCAATTATTATTCTCAGACTCCTCAAAATTACAAGGGGAATAAACATTCCTCAGGGCAAATTTGAAATATATCCCACAAGATCGACATTCCTTGGGCTGCAGCAGTGATGAGGACCTTAGAGATTCATTAAAACATGTGTTTTCTATGTAAATGTTAAGAAGTCTTATTTAGGTGATGTAAGAACAAGAAACACTCCCAGTTCATATTATATCAAATCACATTGCAAGAAGAGTTTTATGCCAAGGTTCTACCCTAGAGTTGAAAGTCATTCTTTCACCTTTAATACAACCAGTGCTAATATGTGCAAATACAGAATGAGTGTAGAGAGACTCTGAGCTTATCCTTACAGTGTAAAACTATCTCATTCATTTCCTTTGTTTCATCTACATAACAGTAATCTTAGCCTAATTCAATTATAACAAAGTATATCAAATAGTCATCCTTTTCATGAGCTATACCAAACCATCTCCTGACTCCTTTTTAAGCAACTCAAGCCCTGTATGTTCTAATTTGTCAAAGTCAGTGGTAATTTAAGCCTTATAGTGCATTATCTTAAAGATACAGAAAAGGAAAACTTATTTTTAACTAAATATTCTTAATTTGCAGGACTATGTCACACTGAGCTAACCTGCTATAACATGCAGAAACATAGCTACTATATTTTTAAATGTAAATATATACCTGAGGTAGTAAAAAGAAAATTAAATCTTCAAGTTCCAAGAAGGAAAAGGGAAAACAGAATCTAATTCAGTAAATCTGGAGTAGGCTACTCAATTCTGTACCTCTATAACCTCCCAGCTAATGCAGAAGCTGCTGTTCACATGACGATATTTTGAGGAGAAAAACCTTAGATCATTACCCAGTGTTTAGAATGTGGCAGGTGTCTGCAGCTTATCACAGTTTTTTCACAGGTGAATGCCTGTTTTAATACAGACAGAGCAACATGCTCTGGATCTCAGTAAAGGTGCATGGGTTTCAGAAAAGGGAAAAAAGCAAAAAGCCAAGCGAACTTTAACAAAAGAAATGGCAATGGAGATGGTGTGAGAGATTTGGGGGAAGGGGTCAGCTACATGCCAGGTGATCTGAGCAGATACCCCCTACACAGACCCTGGCAGCCCAGAATGAAAGCAAATAACAAATCCTGCATCTAGGAACAAGAATAAATACCAAACATGATTTTGAATTAAAAATTCAAAAGGTGGGCACCTGGGTGGCTCAGTTGTTGGGCGTCTGCCTTCGGCTCAGGTCATGATCCCAGGGTCCTGGGATCGAGCCCCTCATTGGGTTCCCTGCTCCTCGGGGAGCCTGCTTCTCCCTCTCGCACTCCCCCTGCTTGTGTTCCTTCTCTTGCTGTGTCTTGCTGTCAAATAAATAAATAAAATTTAAAAAAAAATTCAAAAGGCCAGTCACAGTATGAACACATAAATTTTTAAATATATGAAACTACTCTAATTGTAAGTTTTTGGTACATATATAGGTAGTAAAATTAAGAAAACTGTATTCTGAAGAGGAAAAATTTCTCCTCTACATGCCTAGGGTCCCCAGCTGGGTCTAAGAATTAAACTGACTTAAAACAGATTAATAGGGCAAAAACATACACCTTTTAATTATTTTTTTCACATGTGCATGGAAGCCTTCACAAGACAAGTGAAGACCAAAAGAAACCACTTAGAGCCAAATGCTTACAATGCTAAGTTGGACAAAGAGTAGCAAATTGTGGAAACATGACAAGGCAAAGGGGCTTTAGCTAGGATAGCTAATTGTGGAGAATCACCTAGAAAAATACAGTTTAATAAAGTTTGTTAGTAGTTTGTAAAGACTTCTCAGTCTTTACTCTCCCATCATTGGTGATAAAAATTTTTGCTTCCCGACGTAGGGAGAACATCTTTAGATAATGTTTGTAGCTATAATTATTTTCTGAGGACAGGCTTTGCTGCAGGCTTTGCCCCAAGTTCTTGTGTCATGTTTTTAATATTTTTAGGCCTTATTTTTTAAAAGTTTTCTATTTATAGAAAAATCGACAAGAGAGTAGAGTTCTCATACATCCCTCTGCATCCAGTTGGCCCTAATACTAACATTTTACAATCATATGGTACATTCATTACAATAAATGAACCAATATTGAGGCATTATTATTAATTAAAATCCATAATTTATTTAGATTTGGCTTTTACCTAATGTCTTTCTTTCCAGGATCCCATATTGCACTTATTTGTCATGTCTCTTTAGGTTCCTGTTTGCTGTGACAATTTTCACACTTCCCTTGTTTTTGATGACCTTACAGTTTTGAAGAGTACTTCTCAGGTATATTATAGGGTGTCCCTCTATTGGAATTTGATGATTTTGTAACGACTACACTGGGGTTATGGGCTTGGGAAAGGCTGGTCACAGAGGTAATGTCATTTTCATCACATTATATCAAGAATATGTACTATCTTTATGATTTATGGATATTCATTATGACCTTGATCACTTGGCTGAAGTAGTGTTTGTCAGATTTCTCCACTGTAAAGTCAGGCTCTCCGTATTCCAACTCCCATACTGTACTTTTTAGGAAGGAGTAATACTATGAGCAGCCCACACCTAAGGAATAGGAAGTTATTTGTTGAATTATTTATTTATATCAATTTACCATATTTACTTCATACACTGGGTTATAATCCAATACTACTTTATTTACTCAAATTTTCCAGCTGAAATTTTCCAGTGGAGCTCTTTCAGTTGGCTCCTACACCCCTTTGAAATACCCCCATTGTGTGTGTGTGTGCATGCATGCACGTGTGTGTGCATGTGTCTGCATGCATGTGCTTGTGTGTGTGTGTGTGTGTGTGTTTAGAGCACTTCCTTACTTTGTGGCATTACAAGATGCTCCAGGCTCATCTTGGTTATCACCTATCCTGGCCATAGAATCAGCCATTTCTCTAGGAAATGGTATTAAATTCTTTTTATTAGGGAATGGTATTAGAAACCAAGATCTCAATGCTAGTTGTGCTTGTTGCCACAGGGGTGTCATTCCTTTAAGGCCCTTTCAGTTGACAAGAAAAAGAAATATGTTTGTATACTAAAAATTTATATACACATATGTATGAATATGTCTATATGTAGCATCTGTACCTATATTAAGCTAAATGTGAGTTCTTACTAATGTCTCCAACTCTATTACCACATCCATCATTCTAGCTTCCTGTTAATTCTACTTATTTGTAAATTCCCACTCCAACAGCAAGAAGCCTAGCTCCCACCTTCCACCATCCATTTATGTAATTGTTTAGTTCCAGTATACATGCACAGCAGTATCAGAATTCTTAACCCATACCCCCACAGAAACCAACTTCATCAACTAGAGCACAGTGCTTATGGGCAGTTCCTTTGCTTTTAGTCTTACAACTTCACTCATTTCTAGCACCTAGTCCCCTTACCTCCTTCACTGAGGTTTCATAATTTTGTAATGCACTAAGATTCTCTTTTTATTATCTGTGTTCCTTCCTGGTATTGTCCTGACTTCATAAATGATTTTTCAGACTTTATACATTAAGCATCCTTCTTTGTACTGTAATGCTCTTTGGGTTTTGAGAAATACATAACATCATTCGTCTATCATTACAGTATCACACAGAATAGTTTCACTGTCCTAAAAATCCCCAATCTTTCCTTTATTCATCCCTCACTGCTCCCTCCAAAAACCACTGTTTTTGCTGTCTCTATATTTTTGCCTTTTCCAGAATATCAAAAAGTTGGAAACACACAGTATGTAGCATTTTCAGATGGCTTTTTCACTTGAAAATATGTCTTCAATACTCCTACATGTTTTTCATGGCATGATAGCTCATTTCTTTTTATCTCTGAATAATATTCCCCTATACAGATATGCCAAAGTTTATCCATTCACTTTTAAAGATTTTATTTCATTTTATTTTATTTTATTTTATAAAGAGTGTGTGTGAGCTGGGGAGGGGCAGAGGGAGAGGGAGAGAATCCCAAGCAGACTCTGCACTGAGCATGGAGTCCAATGTGGGGCTCGATCTCATGACTCTGAGATCATGACCTGAACCAAAACCAAGAGTCAGACGCTTATGTTAAAAAAAGAAAAAGAAAAAAAAAAAAAAAGAAGAAGAAGAAGATAGCAGGAAGGCAAAAAAGAATGGGGGGAAATCGGAAGGGGAGAGGAACCATGACAGACTATGGACTCTGAAAAACAAACTGAGGGTTCTAGAAGTGAGGGGGTGGGAGGATGGGTTAGCCTGGTGATGGATGCCTTTTATTTCTTTTTGTTGTCTGATTGCTGTGGCTAGGACTTCTAATACTATGTTGAATAGCAGTGGTGATAGTGGACATCCCTGCCGTGTTCCTGACCTTAGGGAGAAAGCTCTCAGTTTTTCCCCCATTGAGAATGATAGCTGCTGTGGGTTTTTCATAGATGGCTTTTATGATATTGATGTATGTACCCTCTATCCCCATACTCGGAAGAGTTTTGATCAAGAAAGGATGCTGTACTTTGTCAAATGCTTTTTCTGCACCTATTGAGAGGATAATATGGTTCTTGTTTTTTCTTTTATTAATGTATCACATTGATTGATTTGCGGATGTTGAGCCAACCTTGCAACCCAGGGATAAATACCACTTGGTCGTGGTGAATAATCATTTTAATGTACTGTTGTAGAAAGAGAGAGAGGGGCAAAAAGGTAAATGGAGCATATAGCAGAGAACTTCCCTAATATGGGGCAGGAAACAGGCATCAAAATCCAGGAGGCACAGAGAACCCCCTCAAAATCAATAAAAATAGGTCAACACCCCGACATCTAATAGTAAAACTTACGAGTCTCAGAGACAAAGAGAAAATCCTGAAAGCAGCTTGGGACAAGAGATCTGTAACCTACAAATGGTAGAAACATTAGATTGACAACAGACCTATCCACAGAGACCTGGCAGGCCAGAAAGGACTGGCATGATATCTTCAGAGCACTAAACGAGAAAAATATGCAGCCAAGAATACTATATCCAGCTAGGCTGTCATTGAAAATTGAAGGAGAGATAAAAAGCTTCCAGGACAAACAAAAACTAAAGGAATTTGCAAACAAGAAACCAGTCCAAGAAATATAGAAAGTGGTCCTCTAAGCAAAGAGACAGCCTAAAAGTAACATAGACCAGAAAGGAATACAGACAATATACAGTAAGAGTCGCCTTATAGGCAATACAATGGCACTGAATTCATATCTTTCAATAGTTACCCTGAATGTAAATGGGCTAAATGCCCCAATCAAAAGACACAGGCTATCAGATTGGATTAAAAAACAAGACCCATCGATATGCTGTCTGCAAGAGACTCATTTTAGACCCAAAGACACCCCCAGATTGAAAGTGAAGGGGTGGAAAACCATTTACCATGCTAATGGACACCAAAACAAAGCTGGGGTAGCAATCCCTTTATCAGACAAATTAGATTTTAAACCAAAGACTATAATAAGAGATGAGGAAGGACACTATATCCTAATTAAAGGGCCTATCCAACAAGAAGTTCTAACAATTGTAAATATCTATGTCCCTAACATGGGAGCAGCTATTTATATAAGCCAATTAATAACAAAAGCAAAGAAACACATCGACAACAGTACAATAATAGTGGGGGACTTTAACAACCCCCTCACGGAAATGGACAGATCATGCTAGCAAAAGAGCAACAAGGAAATAAAGACTTTAAATGACACAGTGGACCAAATGGACTTCACAAATATATTCAGAACATTCCATCCCAAAGCAACGGAATACACATTCTTCTCTAGTGTCCATGGAACATTCTCCAGAATAGATCACATCCTAGGTCACAAATCAGGTCTCAACCGGTACCAAAAAATTGGGGTCATTCCCTGCATATTTTCAGACGACACTGCTTTGAAACTAGAACGCAATCACAAGAGGAGAGTCGGAAAGAACTCAAATACATGGAGGCTAAAGAGCATCCTACTAAAGAATGAATGGGTCAACCAGGAACTTAAGGAAGAATTAAAAAAATTCATGGAAACAAATGAAAATGAAAACACAACTCTTCAAAATCTTTGGGATGCAGCAAAGGCAGTCCTGAGAGGAAAGTATATAGCAATACAAGCCTTTCTCAAGAAACAAGAAAGGTCTCAAATACACAACCTAACCCTACACCTAAAGGAGCTGGAGAAAGAACAGCAAATAAAGCCTAAACCCAGCAGAAGAGAAATAAGAAAGATCATAGCAGAAATCAATGAAATAGAAACCAACAGAACAGGAGAACAGATCAACGAAACTAGGAGCTGGTTCTTTGAAAGAATTAACAAGATTGATAAACCTCTGGCCAGACTTATCAAAAAGAAAAGAGAAAGGACTCAAATAAACAAAATCATGAATGAAAGAGGAGAGATCACAACGAACACCAAAGAAATACAAACAATTATAAGAACATATTATGAGCAACTCTATGTCAGCAAATTAGATAACCTGGAAGAAATGGATGCATTCCTAGAGATGTATCAACTACCAACACTGAACCAGGAAGAAATAGAAAACCTGAACAGACCTATAACCACTAAGGAAACTGAAGCAGTCATCAAAAATCTCCCAACAAACAAAAGCCCAGGGCCAGATGGCTTCCCAGGGGAATTCTATCAGACATTTCAAGAAGAATTAATACCTATTCTCCTGAAACTGTTCCAAAAAATAGAAATGGAAGGAAAACTTCCAAACTCATTTTATGAGGCCAGCATTACCTTGATCCCCGAACCAGACAAAGACCCCATCAAAAAGAATTACAGACCAATATCCTTGATGAACATGGATTCAAAAATTCTCACCAAAATTCTAGCCAATAGGATCCAACAGTACATTAAAAGGATTATTCACCACTACCAAGTGGGATTTATCCCTGGCTGCAAGGTTGGTTCAACATCCGCAAATCAAGAAACATGATACAATACATTAACAAAAGAAAGAACAAGAATCATATGATCCTCTCAATAGATGCAGAAAAAGCTTTTGACAAAGTACAGCATCCTTTCTTGATCAAACTCTTCAGAGTATAGGGATAGAGGGTACATACCTCAATATCATAAAAGCCATCTATGAAAAACCTACAGCGAATATCATTCTCAATGGGGAAAAGCTGAGAGCTTTTCCCCTAAGGTCAGGAACGCAGCATGGATGTCCACTATCACCACTGCTATTCAGCGTAGTATTAGAAGTATTAGAAGTCCTAGCCACAGCAATCAGACAACAAAAAGAAAGCAAAGGCATCCAGATCGGCAAAGAGGAAGTCAAACTCTCACTCTTTGCAGATGGTATGATACTGTATGTGGAAAACCCAAAAGACTCCACCCCAAAACTGCTAGAACTCATACAGGGATTCAGTCAAGTAGCAGGGTATAAAATCAATGCACAGAAATCAGTGGCATTCCTATACACCAACAACAAGACAGAAGAGAGACAAATCAAGGAGTCGATCCCATTTACAATTGCACCCAAAACCATAAGATACCTAGGAATAAATTTAACCAAAGAGGCAAAGGATCTGTACTCAGAAAACTATAAAATACTCATGAAAGAAATTGAAGAAGACACAAAGAAATGGAAAAACGTTCCATGCTCATGGATTGGGAGAACCAACATTGTGAAGATGTCAATGCTACCTAGAGCAATCTACACATTCAATGCAATCCCCATCAAAATACCATCCACTTTTTTCAAAGAAATGGAACAAATAATCCTAAAATTTGTATGGAACCAGAAGAGACCCCGAATAGCCAGAGGAATCTTGAAAAAGAAAAGCAAAGCTGGCGGCATCACAATTCTGGACTTCCAGCTCTATTACAAAGCTGTCATCCTCAAGACAGTATGGTACTGGAACAAAAACAGACACATAGATCAATGGAACAGAATCGAGAGCCCAGAAATGGACCCTCAACTCTATGGTCAGCTCATCTTTGACAAAGCAGGAAAGAATGTCCAATGGCAAAAAGACAGTCTCTTCAACAAATGGTGTTGGGAAAATTGGACAGCCACATGCAGAAGAATGAAACTGGACCTTTTCTTTACACCACACACCAAAATAGACTCCAAATGGTTGGAAGACCTAAACGTGAGACAGGAGTCCATCAAAATCCTAAAGGAGAACACAGGCAGCAACCTCTTCAACCTCAGCCGCAGCAACTTCTTCCTAGAAACATCGCCAAAGGCAAGGGAAGCCAGGGCAAAAATGAACTATTGGGATTTTATCAAGATAAAAAGCTTTTGCACAGCAAAAGAAACAGTCCACAAAACCAAAAGACAACCAACAGAATGGGAGAAAATATTTGCAAATGACATATCAGATAAAGGGCTAGTATCCAAAATCTATAAAGAACTTATCAAACTCAACACCCAAAGAACAAATAATCCAATCAAGAAATGGGCAGAAGACATGAACAGACATTTTTCCAAAGACATCCAAATGGCCAACAGACACATGAAAAAGTCCTCAACATCGCTCATCATCAGGGAAATCCAAATCAAAACCTCAATGAGATACCACCTCACACCAGTCAGAATGGCTAAAATTAACAAGTCAGGAAACAACAGATGTTGGCGGGGATGTGGAGAAAGGGGAACCCTCCTACACTCTTGGTGGGAATGCAAGCTGGTGCAACCACTCTGGAAAACAGTATGGAGGTTCCTCAAACAGTTGAAATTAGAGCTACCATCCGATCCAGCAATTGCACTATTGGGTATTTACCCCAAAGATAAAAATGTAGGGATCCAAAGGGGTACGTGTACCCCAATGTTTATAGCAGCAATGTCCACAATAGCCAAACTGTGGAAAGAGCCAAGATTTCCATCAACAGATGAATGGATAAAGAAGAAGTGGTATATATACACAATGGAATATTATGCAGCCATCAAAAGGAATGAGATCTTGCCATTTGCAACGATGTGGATGGCACTGGAGGGTGTTATGCTGAGTGAAATAAGTCAATCAGAGAAAGACATGTATCATATGACCTCACTGATATGAGGAATTCTTAATCTCAGGAAACAAACTGAGGGTTGCTGGAGTGGTGGGGGGTGGGAGGTAGGGGGTGGCTGGGTGATAGACATTGGGTAGGGTATGTGCTATGGTGAGCGCTGTGAATTGTGTAAGACTGTTGAATCACAGATGTGTACTTCTGAAACAAATAATGCAACATATGTTGAGAAAAAGAAAAAGAAGATAGCAGGAGGGGAAGAATGAAGGGGATTAAGTCAGAGGGGGAGACGAACCATGAGAGACGATGGACACTGAAAAACAAACAAGGTTCTAGAGCGGAGGAGGGTGGGGGGATGGGTTAGCCTGGTGATGGGTATTAAAGAGGGTCATTCTGCATGGAGCACTGGATGTTATGCACAAACAATGAATCATGGAACACTACATCAAAAACTAATGATGTAATATATGGTGATTAACATAACAACAAAAAATTTAAAAAAAAGAAACACGTTATTTTTTTATGTAACATTCTCAAAGATATCCATAATTCTTAATGAAAATTTTTACTTGCTTCCAGAACATAATTTCTTTATAACAGGCTTTGTGCTTATTTGTAATTGTGCTTGTGTTTGTAATTCCTGATCAAGAATTTTTAATTACTGTATCTCCAATTTCTTTTAGAATCATCAAGAAATTTTTAAAAAGAAATATTTTACATAGGTGATAGTTTTACATCATTTTTACAACCATTTTAAACTTTGCAATTGAAATCATATTTAAGTAATGGAAGAGTTCTCTTCTTTCATTGACAAATTTAATGTTAATGTCAAAGTTCATTCCTTTCCTCATGAATAGTTACTATTTACAGAATCAACTGCTTAGAAGATTTTACTTTGCCTATGGATTGCTTAATTACATGGTCAAAAATTAATGGATTATATAAATGAAAATCTGTTTCAGAATATTCTATTCTCTGCCCTGGATTTGTCTATTTTTATAACAAAACCAATCTGTCTCCATTATCAGAGCCTAAATCTAAGTGTTAAAATCAGTTAGTGTAAATCTACTGTGTCGTCTAGAGTCTCCCAAGGAGCAGATGCCAAGAAATAATTAGACATCCAAGACATTTATTGTGGTAAATAGCTGTGAAGGATAAAATGGGGAGGGGGAAGAGGGAGTCAGTGATAAAGGCCTTCAAAGTGGGTTGAAACTCTGACACGTAAGAAAGGAGAGAAGGACATGGTAGGAAAATCTCGGAATACAGTGCAGTCCTAAAAAGTCTGTTAGGATGACAGGAAGTACCTAAGCAAGATACCTATCAGAAGACATCTGTATTACACAGCTATTGGCCAGCTCCTATATGACCCATCACGCTAAGCCACTGGCTGGGAACATCTCAGAGTGAGCATGGACTTTGCCTGAACACGATGGTGAATCTAAAGGAGTATAAGCTATAGACTATCAGTCAACAATGCTTCCCACAGCTGGTTCTCTTGAAGAGGAGCTAAGCAGCACCTCCCTATGACTGCTATAGTTCAATCTCAAAAACAAATTATATCCCAAAGTTCTTTCTGATTTATTATTTATTATTATGTATTATTATATTTTACTATTATAACATTAAATTTATTATTGTTATTATTTGAACAAGATAATGCAGCTCAACAAGTATTTCTTGACCTCCCACTATATTTGATATTCTAAATACAGAAATGGGAAGAGCATTGGAGAAATAGGAAAACTATAGGAAAAAGCATCTAGTTAAATACATTTATTTTCTTATTGGTGGGACAAGGTTTAAGTATATTCACAAAATGTTGCTAGGAATATAGTTTATTATTATTAATATACACCTTTTTTTCATGATAAACTTCACTGGGTAAGTAAAACAATACCTAAAATGTTTCTCCTGATACTTTGTGTGCTATTTTCCTTAAAGTGCTAAATTTCAAAATTTGCAATAAGAACTAATACTCTTTTTCAAATATTTGGTATTATTTTAGATGGTAAAGAATGCAAGTTTTATAATGCAATAAACTACCAGCCCCCTCCCCTTACTGCGATCCTGAGATACATATGTATTATTCCTCTAATCATTCCCTCTTACTACTATGATTGGCAATGAACAGTGGAGTCTGTGTATTTTCTTAGAAGCAGTATGTACATAGTATAGATTTGCCATTACCAAAGGGAAGAAGGAAAGTCAGAATAATAATAGAGAAAGTGATAAGAAAAATAGAACAAAAGGACAATATCAGGGGGATCTGATCCTACTTTAATCTTTATACACAATTTGAAATGCATTTCTTTGGAAAGCTACTGCCTATACCAGTGACAATATTGTTAAAAATGAGAGTTCGTGTGCTGCTTTCATTTCTGTGTCTAGATGAGTGAGCTCTAATTTTAATTTTATATAACTGATAAAACTAACCATATTTTCCATATTAGGAATAGCCCAGAAACAAAAGTAGCATAAAAGTTATTTGAAATGTCAGTGCATAGTTTCTATTTATAAAATGTATTAGTTATTTATGTAAACTTGCACAAGGTGATGGAGATACAGAAGGAAAAATAAGACAAGATCAGCTATCCAGAAAATGATAAGCAAGTCTATTAAATCACACATAATCACAATCTATAGAAGCAATATGGTTATAGACACAGTCTCATCCTGAAAAACGCCAATAATTATCAAATAAAAAGCTGAACTTCTTTATATTGCTTCTGCTTATAATTAGAACATGTTTCTCCTCAGATTTTAATCAAGGCTTTCTTCAGTGCAATTTTGACATCCTTATTCCTCAAACTGTAGATCAAGGGATTAAGCATGGGCCCTACATTAGTATAGAAAACTGAAGAAACTTTTCCCTGCTCCATAGATCCAGGAGAAGAATATTTAAGATACATGAATGCTGCTGACCCCCAAAAAAGAGAAAGAGCAATGATGTGAGAGCTACAGGTACTGAAGGCTTTTGATCTTCCTTGTGCAGATTTGATATGAAGAATGCTAGTGAGAATGAAGACATAAGAAATCAGGATGGTAAAACTGGGTACGGTGATATTAATTCCCACAACTATCAGAACTACTACCTCATTGACATGGGTGCTGGTGCAAGAGAGTTGGAGAAGAGGAAGAATGTCACACAGGTAATGGTTGATGATATTGACAGTGCAGAAGGTTAGTCTAAGCATGCACCCTGTGTGGGCAGAGGCTCTGGCAAATCCCATCATATATGCAGCAACACTTAGCAAGGGACAGATCTGATGGGACATGGTGACCCTATACAGCAATGGATTACAGATGGCCACATAGCGGTCATAGGCCATTGAGGTCAACATGTAGCATTCCGAGATGACAAAAAAGAGAAAGAAAAACAGCTGAGTCATGCACCCGACATAGGAGATGATATTCTGCCTTGATACAAAGTTCATCAGCCTCTTGGGGGTGAAAACAGAAGAGTAACAGAGATCAATGAAGGATAGGTTAAAGAGGAAGTAGTACATGGGGGTGTGGAGGTGAGAGTTGAGACCAACGAGAATGATCAAACCAAGGTTGCCCACCATGGTGACAATGTAGATCATCAGAAACAGGAAAAAGAGGGGTTGCTGGAGTTCTGGGTGGTCTGTTAATCCAGCAAGAAGAAATTCAGTCACTAAGGAGTCATTTCTAACCAATATTCTCCTCTTTGGAAATCTGTGAGAACAGAAGAAAATCGCATTAATAGAAACCCCAGCTGTCTCCTTACACAGTCTCATTTATAAGACTCAGATCAGCAGAAATCAAGTCTTTCTTTGTTTCACAGGGTCAGAATGGACTGCCACACATGCCCCTCAACATTAAAATCATTCTGTCTTTTGTTGCACGAGCTGCATGTGACAAACAACTGCTCCTATCTTTACTAGAAGATAAAGGGATGGAGTAGCTGAGGATTAAGCCTACCTGTTGGTGAGCTTCAGTAGTGAGAGGGTGTCCCCATATCTCGCTCCCACTCATCTGATCCTTCACTTCCTAGTTCCTACTCATGTTTCCATTACCCTACCAGATACCTCAGTTCCTGTGACGGCCATCATGAAAGAGGATTCTTCTTGGCAGAGACCATACCACAACTGTGCTTCCTAGAAGAGAGTCTCTATGAGTCTATAATGTTTTCAGATAACTGACTGCAAGAATCCATGAAGTCAGTAATTTATAACAAGTATTGAGGAGAACCTTGGTAGCCTAAGATTTATAATTCATCATCTACTCAGTTGTTTCTACACATTCTTCTTCTCTGCTCCATCCTAGCCAGACAGAGGATGAATAAAGGAAGGCGGATTTATTTTCCTTGGTTTTGTAGGAGGGCATGAAAGAAAAAGATAATTAATGTGGACATTGATTAAATTAGGTGTTAAGTTTGTGAAAATGTATCAAGCTGCATGCTTATAACACAAATTTTTTATATGCATATTTCAATTAAAAACTTTATCTTAGGAAAGAGATAAATCTCTTCCTTTGATGTTATTATATTCTAGATGTGTCACTTGGTACTGCTATAGCTATCTTGCTGCCAGACCAAAGATGAAGTCAACACAGAGAAGGTATGCTCAAAATAATGCAGGTGGTATAGTCAGAGCTCCATACTTTTGAGTTTCTTGTTATTCAATATAAATATTTTCCCTCATTTTTCAAGAACAGAGAGAATAAGCGATAAATAGAAATTTGATTAACTCACTCTCCTTCCATTGAAAGAACTGTGCTGACCCTTTATGTGTATTTCACCTCCACTGGAAGAAGAACTGGCTTTTGGGATATCAAAGCTGAGCAAATGTAGTCCCAGAATCTTCTTCCTTTTTTGGCCAGAGTCACATCACAGATCTCACAGTCTGAGCATTCCAGGAGTCATTCTTGGCGTAGATCAAACTTGTTATAAATTTACTAAGAAAGTATGACAGGCAACTACACACTTGACACCTGAGCCACTGTGTCATAGAGTTCAAGGCATTTGCTTAAGGCTTATATTTTTTTTGAATCTGATTAGAAATCCAGGTACATGTAGATCTCCCTTAGGACCTTCCCATCATGATAAGCTCTGTAGGGAAGAAACTAGTGTCTCTGTTTATACCCTAATTGTGACAGTAAATGTTAATTTCCCATCAGGGATTATACATTCCCTAGGGCATATGAGAAAGGATCCTATGCTGTCTCCTGTAAAGGTTCAAATAATTAATGTCATTGGAAAATTAAGGAGAGCATGTGATGTGATGAGCACAGGGTGTTATACGCAACTGATGGATTGTTGAACACTACATCTGAAACTAATGATGTACTATATGTTGGCTAATTGAATTTAAATTAAGAAAAAAGAAAATTTTTCTAATTATAATTGTAGGTAACATATTAGTTTTAAGGATTTTTCAGAAAGACTTATGAGCATTTCAGTGAAGTTTACTTATTTTGCCTTTTTAAAATATTTGAGTCCTTTTAAATATTCAGTGTGTGAGCAAATTATACAGACATAAACAAAAGGAACTTTTTAACTGATTTCAGATCTTATTATTTAATAAAAATCATTTAATATAAAAATGAGCCATTATTTCATGGAAATTTAATTACCTTGGGTTGTTCTGACTCAATATGTCTTTGCTTTTAACATATTATGTCAAATCTATAAGAAAAATCACTGTTAAGGAGCTTCCATTTCAAGAAAATATGACTTTAGAATTCCCAGTTATGTATTAATTTATGATGATGCTTGTCAGAAACCATCCAATTTTTCTTTATTTTTAAATTATTATAGATTCACAGAAACCTGCAAAAATAATGTACACAGTTCCTTGAAATCAACCCAGCTTCCTACCATAGTAACATCTTTAACAACTGTAGCATAATAGCAAAACACGGAAATTGACATTGGTATAATAATGTTAACAGGATACAGAACTACAAACGTTTTCAGATTTCAGCAGTTTTACATATACTGTGTGTTTGTGTTATGTGTGTAGATCTATGTGATCTGACCACAAAGTGTGTGGTATGTGATCAAGATCATGATCATATGATCATGACCACAATCATGAAAGAGAACTGTCCCACTACCATACAGGAACTCCCTTCTTCTACCCCTTTTTAGTCACACCCAATTCCTCCCATCTTCCTCTTTGTCTTCTGGCAACCACTAACCTCTTCTCCATCTCTACAGTGGAGTCATTTGAAAGACAACAAATGAGACTGCACCATGTATAACCACTGAAATTGGTTTTGTTCACTAAGCATGATGCCCTTAAGTCCATCCCAGTTGTTGCATGCATCATTGCTCCATTTCTTTTACTATTGAGTTGTGCTGCATTTTTTTACAACCCACATTTATTCAACCTTCTGTAGTAACTTAAAAATAACGAGGTTGTTTAATACAAAACTAGATCTGTTTTATTTATGGAAAATGTTTCAGGGGCAGGGGCAAAAAGATCACAGTTGAGTATTGTTCTTGCAATTTTCTCTTTTTTTATCAATTTTATTGTGTTATAATTTGAATACAATAAAATGCCTCCACTTTAAAAGTACAGTTTTTCAATGACTTTCAAAAAATAATACATTCATGTAACTGCCACCATAATCAAGATCTAGAGCATTTCCATCACCCTCAAAAGTTCTTTCATACTCTTTTGAAATCCATTTCCTGTCCTTTTTTAATCATGAAAGAATGTTGACATTTGTCAAATGCTTTTTCTGCATCTATTGAGATGATCATATGATTTTTATCTTTCATTCTATTAATCTGGGGCATCACATTTATTGATTGGTATATGTTGAACCATCCTTGCATTCCATGGATAAATCCCACTTGATAATGGTGTATGATCCTCTTAATGTGCTACTGAATATAGTTTACTAGAATTTTGGAGACTTTACATCAATATTCATCAGAGATAGTGGCCTGTAGTTTTCTTTTCTTATGTCCTTGCCTGGCATTGGTGTGAGGGTAATTCTGGCCTTGTACAATGAGTTTGAAAGTGGTCCCTCTCTACAATTTTTGGAAGAGTTTAACGTTTGGCATCAATTCTTCTTTAAGTGTTTGGTAAAACTCCCCAGTGAAACCATCAGGTCCTGAGCTCTTCCTTCTTAGGGGGTTTTTGATTATTGATTCAATGTCCTTAGTTATTGGTCTGTTCAGATTTTCTATTTCTTCATGAATCAGTCTTGTAGGCTGTTTCTAAAAACATATCCATTTCTTCTAGGTTAGCCAATTTGCATATAACTGTTCATAGTCTCTTATGATCCTTTTAATACTGCAGAATCAGTTGTAACATCTCCTATGCATCATATCATCATCATGATGTCATGATCTTCTTTATCTCTTATTACAGCTATTGAGTTAAAAGTCTATTTCATCTGATGAAGAATAGATAGCCCTCTGTTTTTTGGTTTCAACTTGCATGGAATATCTTTTTCCATCCCCTCATTATTGTCTATGTGTCCTTAAAGCTGAAGTAAGACTTGTAGGCAAAATATAGTTAAGTCTTGTTTTTCATTTGTTTGTTTACCTATTCAGCTACTCTATGCCTTTTGATTGGAAAATTTAAACCATTTACATTTTAAGTAATTATTGATAGGTAGGGACTTAGTAATGCCGTCTTAATTATTTTCTGGCTGTTTTGTAGTTCCCTTCCTCTCTTCCTCTCTTGCTGTCTTCTTTTGTGACTTGACGACTTTCTGTAATGGTATGCTTCAATTCCCTTTTCTTTATCCTTTTGTATCCATTGTTGGCTTCTGTTTTATGGTTACTGTAAGACTTACGTAAAATATCTTATAGACATTAGTCTATTTTAAGGTGACAACAACTTCAGTCACATATACAAAAATTCTCTTCTTTTACTCCCTTCTCATATTTGGTTTTTCATGTCACAATTTATCTTTTTATATTGTATATCCTTTAACAAATTATTGTAGCTATAGTTATTTTTAATACTTGCGTCCTTTAACCTTTACTAGAGTTAAGTACTTAACCACCATGTTGTAGTATTAGAGTATTCTGAATTTGACTAAATATATTTATATTTGCCAGTGTGTTGTATATTTTCTAATGTTTTCATGTTACTAGTTAGTGTCTTTTTGTTTCAGCTCAGAGCACTTCTTTCAGCATCTCTTATAAAGCAGGCTAGTGATAATGAATTACCTCAGTTTTTGTTTGTTGGAAAAGTCTTTATCTTACCTTTATTTCTGCAAGATAACTTTACTAGGTAAGGCATTCCTAGTTGACAGTTTTTTCTTTCAGTATTTTGAGTGTACGATCCTGCATTTCAAGGTTTCTCCAAAGAAATCTGCTGATAGCCTTATGGTGGGTTTCCTGGTATATGAGGGTTATTTTTCCTCTGGCTGCTTTGAAAATTCTTTCCATTATCTTTGATTTTAAACAGCTTAATTATAGTATGTCTTGAAGAAGATCACTTTGGGTGGAAATATTGGGGTGAACTATTAATTTTATGAAGTTAGGAGTCCAAATCTCTCCCCAGATTTAGGAACTTCTCAGCCATTATTCCTTTAACCAAGCTTTTTCCTCTTTCTCCATCCTTCTCTTTCTGGAACTCCAATGTCTACTAGTTTCTCTTAATGGTATCCCATAGGCCACATGGGCTTTCTTTATCCCTTTTTATTATTTTCCTCTGTTCTCACTGCATAATTTTAAATGTCCTGTCAAAGACTCATTCTTCTGCTTGATCCAGTCTGATACTGATATTCTTTCCTGCATTTGTCATTTCATTCATTGTATTCTTCAGCTCCAGAATTTCTGTTTGCTTCTTTTTGATGGTTTCTATATCCATGTTAAACTTCTCATTTTGTTTGTGTATTGTTTTCATGGTTCACTGAATTGTCTTTATGTGTTTTTTTCTTGCAGCTTACTGTGCTTCCTTAAAATAGCTATTCTGAATTCTTTATAAGACAAATCACAGATCTCCATTTCTTTGGGATCTATTTCTAGAAAATTATTGTGTCCCTTTGGTGGTGTCAGGTTACAATGATTTTTCATATTCCTTGAAGACTGCTGTTATGTTCATATATGAAGAAGCAGTTACTTCCTTCAGTATTTCTGACTTGCTTTAGCAGAGAATTACTTTCTGTCACCCCTGCTAGTGATTCTGAGGCTTTCTCAGACCTTTTCTATGGTTATTCCTGCTCCAAACTTATTTCATCTTATGACAGAATTCTTAAACTTGTATGCCTTTCCTCCATCCTGCAAAGCCAGGTTAGTTTTTGAGAGCCTCCTTTTTGCTTTCCCTAGGGTGGGACTGAACGCTCAAGTGTGTGATTTTTCCCCAGTCTGCAGTTGGGCCACCTTTCTGCATGTGATTACTAGCCATCTGCAAAGGCTTACTATCACTGGAAGCACATAATGGAAAACCATCTACAGGATGGGGTTATGTGTAGGTAAGGTGCACAGAGGCAGGGGGTGCCCATGACTACTTGAGGACAACCCCAGTGGCGCAATAACAAGCTTCCCAATGGAGTCCACGGTATAATTAGTAGGATCCACATCCCTTTGATGCCCTCCAACAATCCTACCTGCTACCTTCCCAGATACACCCACCCTCAGTCACACAATATACCTCAGCAATCTGAATGGAATGAGAAGTGGATCTCTTTGGCAGTGTCTCCCATAGATGAGGAAACCAGACCTTCATTCACATGCTCTTACTTTTCCCAGTGGAAGGAATCACAAGTCACAGGTTATAAGAACACCTCCTTTGACAATGAGCTATGCTGCCTTGGGAGAGGCAGGACATAGATAAAGTGAAACTGCTCCTCTTACCCTCTTCAGTGTATCCAATCTTGGATTTTTTTTGCTCCAATAGTGTGCTGGTACTTCTGGGCTAAGCTTTTGGACTTCCACAAAGGCTCTCTCATCTGTGGGTGATTGTCAAAATTGGTATTCTTTGTGGGGAAAACAGTAAAAAATTGTTATTACACCATGATGTAATACCTTGTTCCTCTTATGATCTTATTACATTATTCATCTTGGAATTTTCTTTAAGCCAACCTAAGTCAAGACTCTCATTCTTCCTCCTCCAAGAATAAAGACTGGCATACCCAGAATCTGGTTGGTCTTATAATCAATAACAAGGGGAACACAAGGTATGTCCTACCATTACTCTTTCTGAAAGTGCACATCATTATTTGTGTGTGTGTGTGTGTGTGTTGTGTTTTGTTGTTAACACCAAAATGTAAAGAATCACATTTTAAGAGATGTCTTATTTAACAAGATGTGAGAGGATGCAGACAGAAGCTCCAAGAGCTCTGGATGGACTCCCAAACCCTGGCCCCTGCATGGACAGAATGCTCCACTTCCTGCAAAGGTTCTCCCTTAATAACAGGCCTAGAACAGCCTGCTCAGAACAGCAACACACCAGGCTGCACAAAAACAAACATGACTTTTTCCACCCCCAAAAAAGTCCCTGCTGTCACTCCTACCTAAGAGGTGGCTTTGGTAACAGACAATAAGCTGTGAGGGAGTGAAAGTGTCCCCCAAACACCACCATCCTCCCTTCTCCAGCTTCTCAGAACTGCTACCTTTGCTGAATGGCCTTGTTTCTTAAATCCTTTTGCTCTTGTAATTTCTTACACTTTAAAAAAAACAAAAACACAACTATGGGAAAAGAAATAGCAGAAACACTAATTTCACAGTGCTAGAAACTACAGTGGGAGGCTTTCTAAGCATTTAATGCCAAAATGTCTCATTTGAAATCAAAGTTACTCTCTGGAGGTGAAGAAGATACAGGAAAAGTGAGAAAAGAAACTTGGACAGATTTTGCAGGTTTGTGACAAAGAGGAAAAAACCAACAACATGGTGAAGTTGGGGTCTGCTGGGTACCTGCAGGGCAAGGACTACTCCCATCTCATAGTGTGCCAGGACCCAGTGGAGCAGAGGGCTGGGGTTCAGGCACCACCATCCTCTGTCCCCTGCCCTCACCTGTTCAAGAAGAAGCAGTCCTCATCCAACCCCTTTCCTGGCATAGCTGGCGATAGGCCCGTGAATGTGTGTCTGTCAGAGGATGCCGGGGATCCTTCATGAAGCTGGGGTATCATCATCTCTCCGGATTGAGTTTTATTGTGCTGCAAAGCCTAATGTTCTCACTCCTCACCAGGTGCTAGCTGGAGCCTTGCTGGAGGAGTGAGCCAGATCTGCTTCAGTTGGCACTGACAGGGCAGCCTCTCAGGGATCCTCTGTATCCTGCCCCCTTGCCTGCACTGGCCCTACTGCACTTCCTGAGAGAGGCACCCTTTGGGTCTGGCTCCACCCCTCCCTCAAAAACTGCCTGCAACCAGCTCTTGCTTCCCCACAGCAAAAGGATAGGCCACCAAGGAAGGTGCTACGAGGGCAGTCAAAAAAAATGAGAATCCAACCAGGGCAAGTGAGACCTCACCAATTTGAGATGGAGATGGGAGAGAAAAGGCCCTGAGAAGGACCTGTGCAAGGTGGGAGGTCCTGAGAGAGAGGATGGGGTGCCAGGAGAATAGTACAGAGGCGGCAGAGTAAAGATGCAAAGCAGAAGGCTGTGAACAGAGGGGAACCCTGAGATCACAGAAGCCCCAAAACACAAAGCCCTGAGAGAATGGGGGCCTGAA
Source organism: Zalophus californianus (assembly GCF_009762305.2). Taxonomy (NCBI): domain Eukaryota; kingdom Metazoa; phylum Chordata; class Mammalia; order Carnivora; family Otariidae; genus Zalophus; species Zalophus californianus. The sequence goes on from NC_045605.1 coordinate 20,175,710, forward strand.
GCACAAAAAGATGCCCCCCGCCCGGAAAGATGGAGGACTAAGGCATGAAGGGATGGCTCCCTGATTTGAATGAAGGCCTAAAAGGGTGGAGGCAGATGCATAAAGAGGTGGCTGAGGGCCCAGAGACAGGTGCTAAAAAAGGACGGAAGTGGGGGAAGGGGGTGTAAGGCATGGGGCATTGAGGAGCTGGGGCCTCAAGGATGGAAAGGCAGAGGGGAAGGAGACAGAGCATCCACAGTGAGTCCCAAGTGGAGCAGAGCTTTGCCTGTGCTCAGTTGGGTTCCAAATTACTGTGGCAGGAGGGCCAGGTGCTCTGCCTCATCGGTAGCAGGGATGCGGACACCCCCGCCTGAACTGGTGGGCCAGAAGACTTACTTCTTGCCTTTGAATGTACCCAGGATCTTGGGCATGTACTTTCCTGCCTTGCTTTCCCTGGTGTCTTCTGCCGGGGCCTCTCTCCTGCTCGGGGCCACCGCACTGCTCCTTTACCCAGAAGACCTCCAAGTGGCGGCCGACGCTTCTCCTTGCGCATGCTCTCCACGCAGTGCTTCAGCCTGCCTCGCTCCTCCGCGCCGCAGGGGGGCAGTGTGTGCAGCTCAGCAGGCCCTGTGTCCCCAGGCTGAGCGGAAGATGGCGGAACATTTGTCCTGTCGGGTGTGTCAGGGGCCAGGCTGCACGCAGCTGGTGGGCGGCCTAGCTCAGGGCTGCCGTGGGCCGGGGCAGGGACTCCATGGTGCTTCTGGCCATGGGCGCTAGTACTTTCCAGAATGGCTTTCGCGTCATCTCTCAGGTTGCTGTGGTACAAGGCACTGGCCTTGGTGGAGGCCGCACATGCGCAACCGGACCCGCTCCTCCCGCAGCCTCCACTCTGTCACCTGGGCACATGAAGGTCGCTGGGGCTCTCGGGCTGCCGGTTCTCCAGCGCCGTCAGGTCATGGACTCATCCTCTGCGTGCCCCTCACCCTTGGGGCTCAGCATCTGCAGAAGCTCAGGAGCCCTCGCACAGGACCTGCATGGGGTCGCCAGCCGCCTCCTCCGAGAGACAGCCGGGTCTTCGGAGACTCCCCGGGGGAAGGTAAGGGTGAGGCTGCCCCTGCGCTCCGGCACAGGGGGCACCCAGAGCACCGGCTCCCGCGCTCCGGGTAGGCTTTGGGGAGGCTCCCTTTGGCTCCAAGCGCAGGTGGAGCCGCCCAGCCACAGAGAGGAAGCGGGGCGGGGCGGGGCGGGGCGCGGGCTAGCGAGCAGTTTGCCCTGGGGGCAACATCATCTTTATTAATCATAAGCAGGTCAGCCCGGAAAAGGCTTTGAGTATGACAAAATTTCTGTTAAAACTTATTATTAATCAATCCTGGTGTCCGGTATGCATGTAACAGAGTGTCAGAGTCGCAAATATACTCTTGTGAAAAATAAATTTAGCAATTAAAGTGCAATGTTTTACACATTTCTTTTTACCTTAAACTTAACGATATCTAGTCAAACAAGTAAATAAATGGTAGCTAATGGAGCCATGTTTTCCATTGGCACAGAAATAAGATACAAATAGGCAAAAGAGGGAGGCTATAATGAACCTTGTGTTGCTAGATTAGAGCTGGAGATAACAGTATTAATTCATGTTTCTATTATATATTAAGATAGATGAATATAGAAATAATTAGATATGGAGATACACACAAGAGTTTGAATACACAACATATTTCCCGCCCCTTTCCACTGAGAGTGTTACCAAAATCCAAGTTCAGCTGCCTGTCCCTCAAAAAGCCAATACACAAAAGAGTTTTGATTGGAAAGGAATATGAGCTTTATTCAGGAGGCCAGCCACTTGGGTAGAAGGGGAGCTCTTGTCTGAAGGCCAACTCCGAGGTTCCTGCCTGGCCCGGGGGGTTTGAAGGAGTTTAGGGTAGTTAATAAAGGGAGTACAGTGGTCCCCAACATTTCTTGATTACATGCTCTTGATTATGGCAGTTGTTCAAAGGGGTCTGGTTTCTGTTTCCTGACCTGCGGAGGTGCTCTGTTCTTTCTAGGAAAGAATGAATGATCTATAGATATACAAAGAAAGGTTAATCATTCATTTGTGGTAAGGGTGCTTCCTAAAGCTTAAAGACTACTAGGTTGGTGGGACGGGCCGAGGCAGCTTCAGAGGACCTAGAAACAATGATATCCTAGTATCAAGGAACACATCCAGCACCCAGATCTTATTTCTGAATAGTGTTCTCTGGTAAGAAGTAGGGTTCCTTGGAGAAATGATTCATTTTAGAGTTGGACCAAGGAAATTTCAGAATGATTCTGAAACATATTATAGTGTCAGAGAGTAAAAAATTGATTTTTTAAAAGGGGATGGCATCATGGTCAAAAATTCATAGGATTTAACCTGGGAGCTCTTAAGAACCAAAGCTGGAATTATTTGGAAAACAAAATAAATAATGATGCTATTGGATTATAACCCAAAGAATAAAGTAAATATACATGAATACATATGAATTTCAAATATATATATATATCTAGATAACTCCTCTCAAGGAAGTAGAACTTAATTCCTCTCTCCTGGACATAGTGACTTACTTCTAAAGAATTGAGTAGGAAAAGGGAAAAAGAGTAAATTTACAATGGAGAAAACTGTTCCCTCTCTTGCTGTGTCTCTCAAATAAATAAATAAAATCTTTTAAAAAAAGGGTACATGTTGAAGGTGACAGGGCTGCAAGAAGGATTTTAGGTCCAAGTTTTTATGTTTAGGAAGCTGTCTATGATTTAGAAACCATGTCTTGGACTGCCAATGAGTGAGATAGAAACTTACTGTATTTTAATTATGTATATTTGATTTTGAACACTTAACAGTTTTTATAAGTATTGAAAGATGATTTAAACAACTGGGGGAGAGTGTTGAGATTAATTGTAAGAACACAGAAAGTTGAACCAACAAAAAATCCAGACCGTTGTTTACTGTGGAGAGAACAAGAATTTAAAAAAAGAACAAGGATTGTAAAGGAAAAGTAATCAGCATATTTTACTACCTAGATATGCAGAGCATAGGGGCACCTGGGTGGCTCATTCGTTAAGCATCTGCCTTCCTCTCAGGTCATGAACTCAGGTCCTGGGATAGGGATGGAGCCTGGCATGGGCTCCCTGCTCAGCGGGGAGTCTGCTTCTCCCTCTCCCTCAGCACCTCCCCCACCCCCCACCCCCGCTCTTATGAGCGCTCGAGCACTCTCTCAAGTAAATAAATAAAATATTTTTTTTAAAAAAGGTATGCAGAACATGTACATCTTTATAAATCATGTAAATACTGAATATTGATCTAACTTAAAAAACTGTTGGGAGGATGAAAACACTGGAAGTATATTTGTGATGGTGGAAGGTGAAAACTGGCTAAATTTCATTTCCCAAACTTAAAGTCAATTGACAAGGCCTAATACTGACAAATTGAGAAGCAAATGCATGTTATTTAGAAATATGAAATTAAAGATGGGAGGGAGGGACAGAAAGGGCAGGGGAGAAAGAAGGAAGAAATCTGTTCGTAGCAGCATGGATAAAAATGAGTAAGATTGAATCCTTGCCCTCTGGGAGTGTACAGTCTAAGTGTAATGAAGATACACAGGTAAGTTTGTTGTGTTTAAGTGGGAACATGCACAAGATGCCTCAGCAGCATACAGAGAAGGCACTTCAGGTGCTGAAAGTGGGGACAGGGGAAGAGATCAGAAGAGATGTTCCATCAGAAATGAGGGCAGGACTGAATCTTGGAGAATGAGTATGTGGTATCCAAGTGAGGGAGAAGGGAGAAGGCATTCCAGGCAGATGAAACAACATGGAGCCAAGAAATCATCAGAATGTATGAGAGGAATTCAGACTCTTCAGTATTACTGGAGAGTACAGTTCAAGGAGTGGAGACATGGGGGATAAAGCTGTGGATGCAGTTAGGAAGCAAACTCTAGAGAGCTTTCTTTGACAGGCTGGGGGGTTTGCACTTGTGTTGGGAGAGAAGAGGAAGGGATTTAAGCAAGGAAATGTTGCAATCTCTGTAGGTAATTCTATACAAAATGTGTGAATAGATTTCCAGAGAAGATAGTGGTGGACAGCAGAATTCTAAAACATGACTCCCTAATGACTTTTTCCCTTGTATAATCCTCTCTCCTTTGAGTGTGAGGGGAACCTGTAAATATAATGAGATATCACTCTAGTGACTGTGATATGTTATATGGCATAGCTGACGTTAAATTAGGGAGATTATCAGGGCAGGCCACCCAATCACACCAACATTTTAAAGGCAGAGAGTTTTTCTCAAGCTAGTGGCAGAAAGGGAAGTCAGAGAGAGTCAAAGCACAAGAAGGATTCATGTGTTATTGCTGGATTGAAGACAAGGGGGCTATACAAAGAATACAGGAAGTGTCTGGAAGCTGAGAGTGACCCCTAGTGGTTAGCCAGCAAGGGAATGGAGACTTCAAGGAACCAAATTCTGCCAACAACCTGAATGAGCTTGCGTCTCCAGAAGGGAATGCAGTCCTGCCCACACCCAGATTTCAGCCTGGACAGAGAATCCAGCATGACATTCTGTACTACACTTCTAACCTATAGAACTATGACTAATAAATGGGTGTTATTTCAAGCTACTAAGTTTACAGTAATTTATTACACAACAATAAAAAGCTAATATAATGGGTGATGGTAGGATCCCAAGTTAAGAAACCTTTAAAATATTCCAAACTTGAGGCAAGAGAGCTTTATCAAAGGCAGTATAGTGAAGAGGAAGGTTAAAAAAACAGGGACTTTAAGGAGATAGAATTATGTAAACTTCGAAGATCAGATGCTAATGGTTAATGGGAAGGAGGAGCCCAGAATGACAACCCATTTCTAGATTAGCTCTCTAGATTAAGAATGGTGCCATTAACTTAGAAAAGGATAACAAGAAGAGAAACAGTTCTGGGACCACAAGGAGATGCTGAATTTAATTTAGTGGGGATGTCTAGTAAACAGTTGGGTACAGAATTAGAAACTTGGGGAAGAGATCCATGTATAGATACAGGTAAGGATAAAGAGGAAGGAAACCTAATACTTAACACTTACCATATACCAAGCACTGTGCTAAATGTGCTAGAGATTATGAGGCATTTGATCCTCAAAGCAATCTAGAAAAGTAGGAACTATTATTAAACTTATAGTGTAGATGAGGTAAAATAAGCTCAGAGTGATTAAGTAATTTGTCCAAGATAACACACATTGTAAGTGGAGGAATTTGAATTCAAGTTTGATTAATTTGACTCCAGAACCCATTCTTTTCTTTTTAAGATTTTATTTATTAATTAGAGAGAGAGAGAGAACAAGCTGGGGGAAGAGCAGAGGGAGTAGGAAAGGGAGAGAGAATCTCTCAAGCCGACTCTGCACTGAGCACAGAGCCCGATGTGGGGCTCAATCTCACAACCCTGAGATCAAGACAAGCCGAAACCAAGAGTCAGGTGCTCAACCAACTGAGTCACCCAGGTACCCCCCCCAGAGTTCATTCTTTTAATATTTCTCTATTATACTTTTCTATAGATATGAAATACACCAAAAGATGGATAGTATAAAGTTATGACGTAATTCTATAGCAATCACAGAAAAATGAAAAAAAAGTGTTGGGAATGGTAATGGCTCTGCCCCTGAATACTCCTCTTTTATAATTGAGCATGAGCTCTAGGATAACTAGGAACACAAATGAAGCTATTCCCTCTCTGCACAGAGGACCCAAAATTTTTAATGTGAACTGATGCTTGGAGAACATTGAGTACCAAGGGAACCAATGTTAACTTATTGGCAAAGGATGTATACATAAGCTCAGTAATTTCTTCCCTCAGGAGCCTGATCAAACTTCGATGCTAAATGAGCCTTGTTTCAAGATTCTGAACAAGTTGCTGAGATCCACAGAGAATAAGATAAATTCACAATATTAGCCGGCTGATGGTTTGGAGACATAAAGTTGATGCATTTGCCTTGCCCTGAAGACATTTTATGCAAATCCACAAACAGAAGGGGTATTGGCTCCTCCATATTCAGAGTTGTTGACTCCTTTGGGACAGTGAAAGGAAAAGAACACTTAGGAGTCTGGCCCCTGTGAGGTCTCCAGGTAAAAGAAAGTTGGGCAACTGAGTCCATCTAATGTTTTCATACCCATGGCTACAGCAGTGAAGAGTTGTAGGGAGGCCACTTGTCCTTCCTAAACAATTCATTGGGATTTTGAGGTAAGACTGGGTAAAGGGAATGGGCAGGAGAAGTTCACAACAGGTACTATATGTGTGATCTTGGAAAAGTTACTTAATCTCTCCGAACCTTTTTACCTCTTAGCACTTTCACTAAGCTGGGTACTGAGTCTCTGAAAGGTAAAAGGGAGAGCGAGTGGGTTGAGCAGTGGGTATCACAGTAACTTTACTGTCTTGGAGCTTCAGGGATTTTCACAGGAAGTGGTCCCAAGTACAACTGTTGGCTCCTCTGTTCTCTATCTGTATGACCTTGACCAGCCTATTCATCTCTTCAAGATATTGCTTCATCTCTCACATGCGATCATCACTTTTGGTGTTCATGCTAAAAGATTTCACCCTGGATTGTGTCGGCCCAGGGAAGGTGAGGAGTTACAGTCGAGATCTGAAAACATGGAAGAAAAGGGCAAGCAAGAGTAGGAAGTTAAAGATGAAGAATCCTTGCCCTGGCTCTTCTTTCAGGGCTCTGTCCCAACAGCCACACTCGAGCCCCCACAGAACAAGGCCTTGCTCCAGACGCAAAGGGTCTGAGTCCCTTCCTGATGTGACACTTCTCTCGTTTCCTCACAGATCACAGCCCTGCAGATGTGACTATGGAAAATGACTCTTCGGTGATGGAGTTCATCCTGGTAGGACTTACAGATCAATCTCAGCTCCACTTACCCCTTTTCTTTCTCTTCTTACTGAACTATGTGTTCACTGTGGTAGGGAATTTGAGCTTAATTAATCTAATTTGTCTGAATTCTCATTTGCACACTCCCATGTACTTTTTCATCTTCAACTTATCCTTCATAGATCTCTGCCACTCTTTGGTCATTACGCCTAAAATGCTGATGAACTTTGTGTCAGAAAAAAATGTCATCTCCTTTACAGAATGCATGACTCAGCTGTTTTTTTTCTGTTTCTTTGTCCATTCTGAGTGCTATGTGTTGACAGCCATGGCCTATGATCGCTATGTGGCCATCTGTAAACCCCTGCTGTACACAGTCACTATGTCCTCTCAGGTCTGTTCTCTGCTGATGTTTGGTTCTTATGTGATGGGGTTTGCTGGTGCCATGGTCCACACAGGGGACATGGTCAGATTGTCCTTTTGTGATTCCAACATCATCAGCCATTACATGTGTGACATCTTCCCCCTCCTCCAGCTCTCCTGCAGCAGCACCTATGCCAGTGAGCTGGTGACTTCTGTTATTGTAGGCACAGTTGGCATAATATCCAGCTTCATTATTTTCATTTCTTATGCTTTGATCCTGTCCAGTGTCCTCCACGTCTCATCAGCTCAGGGTTGGTCCAAAGCCTTCAGCACCTGTGGCTCCCACATAGTAACTGTTGGCCTATTCTATGGATCTGGGTTGTTCACACATCTCAAGACCTCTCCTGCTGGTTCTATGGGCCAGGGGAAGTTCTTCTCAGTATTTTACACCAATGTAGTACCCATGTTGAACCCTCTCATCTATAGTCTAAGGAACAAAGATGTCAAGTGTGCTCTGAAAAAAACCCTGAAGAGAATTGCAAATTAAGCAGAACTAATGTTGCTGGGTTGTTGGGGTGTGTATATGGGGTGTGTGTGTGTGTGTGTGTGTGCATGTCCCCATAATTTTCTTCAGAGCAAGGTTTTTGCTTTAAATACTTATTTCTCTGTAAGCCTGTCAATTAGGCATGCAAACATTATTAAATCTTATGGTTATTCTCAGCCCCATACTGAACTGAGCTTTATTCCTAACAGCATGCTCCAGAGATTCAGCCCAATTCCTACTTATTTTTTTTATTTAAATTCAAATAGCCAACATATAGTACATCATTAGTTTTTGATATAGTGTTCAACAATTCATTAGTTGTGTATAACACCCAGTGCTCATCACATCACGTGCCCTCCTTAATGTCCATCACCCAGTAACCCCATCCCCCACCCACCTCCCTTTCCACAACCCTCAGTTTATTTCCCAGAGTCCAGAGTCTCTCGTGGTTTGTCTCCCTCTCTGATTTCTTCCCATTCAATGTTCCCTCCCTTCCCCTGCGACCCTCTGTGCTGTTCCTTATGTTCCACATTTGAGTGAAACCATATGATAATTGTCTTTCTCTGATTGACCTATTTCACTTAGCATAATACCCTCCAGTTCCATCCACATCAATGTAAATGGTAGATTTTCATCCTTTTTGGTGGCTGAGTAATATTCCATTGTGTATATGAACCATATCTTCTTTATCCATTCGTCTGTTGAGGGACATCTATGCTCCTTCCACAGTTTGGCTATTGGGGACATTGCTGCTATGAACATTGGGGTGCAGGTGCCCTATCTGTATCTTTGTGGTAAATACCCAGTAGTGCAATTGCTGCGTTGTAGAGTAGCTCTATCTTTAACTTCTTGACAGCCACATGCAGAAGAATGAACTTGGACCATTCTCTTACATCATATACAAAGATAAACTCAAAATGGATGAAAACCTAAATGTGAAATAAGATTCCATCAAAATCCTAGAGGAGAACATGGACAGTAACCTCTTCGACCTCGGCCGCAGTAACTTCTTGCAAGACACATTGCCAAAGGCAAGGGAAACAAAGGCAAAAATGAACTATTGGAACTTCATCAAGATAAAAAGCTTCTGCACAGCGAAGGAAATAGTCAACAAAACTAAAAGGCAACCTACAGAATGGGAGAAGATATTTGCAAATGACATATCAGATAAAGGGCTGGTATCTAACCAAGCTCACTTGTTCTGTTCAAGACATATAAACAAGAATGAGCAGACCCTTGTCATGGAGGGCTTCATGGTTTACATTTGTAACTTTCTCTTTGGAGGAGACAGAAGTAACAATTATGGAGTTCTTAACAGGCGTTGTCTCCTTTCAAGTGTTATCATAATGCAAGTCTTAATGTCCTGTTTTAGAGATAGAGAAACTGAGATGCAGAAATTCAGTTCAAGGTCACACAATTAGTTCAGAGGAGAGCCCAGATTTGTACCTAATCTATCTAAAAACAAGCCCTGTATTCTTTCCGTATTATCATTTTGCTTCTCAGGGCGGAATTAAAGGGGAGAGGGGAAGGAGGTATAAGAGAAGGGAGATAAAAATCTGGAGAATTATTTTAGAATCTGCCTGAAAGTGAGGGTAGGAATGACACCCTTAGCTGAAAGTCTTTGTAAGTGGAAGAATGGTCCATAAAGGTTTTAACATCAAACTAGAGAAATGCTTATGGGTCCAGAAATATTTAATATGAATTTTACAATTACATAGTATAATACTGATGAGGCATGACTGAATCTCTGTGAATACTTTCAAAAGGAGACAACTAATTATATTTTACATTTGGAAAAAAAAATGTAGTCTTTTCATAATACAAAATATCAAAAATTGAGCTCTAACAAATTTTTTGTTTTATGTGAATACAGAGATACAACACTAATTTACTTTCCTTAATGATTCTCAGTGGGGCCAAAGAAGGACACTCCCTTATGTGCAGTATGAGGGACTGTGGTAAGCTCAACAAAGCCTCAGTAGTATCTCTGAGATATTTATGCTTAGTCGAAGGGATTGCAAGTGTTAGCTTAAAAGTATGGCATATGTTAATACCTGTTAGGAACTGAGAGAAATGAACCTAATTAACTTAATTTAATCTGACTTCCCTTTTAAAAGCATTGGAGATAAGATATATATATATATAAAACATATATAGATAAACCTATATATATCAGACTGTCATAATTTTGTTGACATCTCTGTCTAATCAAATAGAATTTGACCACCTAGTCTTTGTCCTTTCTCCTATGCATGGTTAGTCTAGAATCTGGCAAAATAAATATTTATGAAATTATATTTGTGAACTTGTTAGAATTTTTCTCTAAGCCAGATTAAAAGTTTATGTTAATAAAAACTGTCATTTTTTTTCCCAGAAAATTAACTTTCTTTAAATGCATGGCTATAACTCTTCAAGACTGAAAAGAGTCTGGTTTGATACAATAAAAAGAAATGCCATTCTTTCTGTTATAACACAAGTATTTTTCAAATTGGCTGATGTTTTCGGTAATCTGCACTCCCCATTTGCAAAATACCTTGTTTCTCCTGAAGAACTTGGATTTCCTTTGAAACAAAAAAGGAACTGTTTGGTTGGGCTACAATGTGAGGAAAGGGGCCAAGGTGACAGAACATGATACATGTTCTGTGTATCATGCATGAAGAAAAACATGCAATTTTACCTTCAGAAACTAAAATGAAATAGGGTTGGATTGTGCTATTTATTATATATGTGAAATTAAAAACCTATCTCCAAAATGCAACCTATGCCCATCTCAGTGGAAGCTAATAAAATCAAGTAAACAAATTAGTTGTGTATGCAACTAATGTGTGGCTGTGGAATTTTTATAACATAAAAATTCATCGTGGTAGATAAAATTTTGTCTCAGGGTGGCCGCAGAAACAGAGTAAGGCATCTCTGCTATTTTGCATAGTCCTCAGGCTTGGCTTGAACTATGGTAAAAACGGATGGCATTTCAGTTTCCTCATTAGGACTGGCAGTTGCCTTGCCCTAAATCTTAGGCTACTGGAATGCTAGGTATCAGATACCACACCAGGAAAGCGATGTCATTATTGGCTTTACCAATAAGGAGTCCTCTTTCATGTAACATCAACCTCATTGGCTACAAGTTTGGTTTTTTGCCACTAAAGCTATTAGAAGTAAGTTACATACAAATTCTGCTTCTATTAAAAACTATAGGGAAGACAGAATCAAAAGGACTTAGTTTACCTGGATTGTCTAGGTTAGGGTACATTCAAACCACATTTTCAGGATATTTGGTGATATCATGGCACTTTGGTGCCTGGCTAAATTCAACATAATATTACTTTCACTTACTGTGGACTCTAGAACCCACAACATTTCTTTAGGATTGAAAGTAAGACAAAAGAGAATTAATCCACAAGACAGCATGTCTTGTGATGAACAGATAATGTTCATTGTCTCTCAGCTCTTGTGATGAACAGATAATGTTGATTGTCTGTCAGCTCTATACTCCTCTCTCTTCTGTGTATCTCCAAGGTTAGAAACCTGCTGCCTACATATCAGAAGCATTCCTGCAATCTTGATACAGTGATGAATAATTTGTCCCTTGTCTTGTAAGAGCTTAAAGTCTATAGTAGAGTCTGACAAGCAGTTTTATACTCACAGTGAGGATAGAGGTACAATGGTGCCCAGGCATATAAGATTGGTTTAAGAGGTCAGAAGACTTAACAGAGAAAGTAATGTTCAAACAGAAAATACAGGAAGGAAATGAGTTAACTGAACAAAGGGAGAAGTGTGCATTGCCTGATGAGAAGTCAGGTGGGAACATGACAGGGAGAGTGTATTCTAGAAGAGTAATGTGAGGAAAGGGGCCAAGGTTATAGAACATGATACATTCCAGGAGGAGCACAAGCACGCAGTGAAAGAGTACATGGCAATTACAAATTAGAACTGTAAAGAAATACAGCAAAACGTTAATAGTATTGACTTCTGGGTGATGTCTAAAGTGTGGCAGTTGATACTAGTTCTGGGTGATGTCTAGTTCTGGCATTGACTTCTGGGTGATGCTGTCTTTATCTGTCAAATAAATAAAATCTTTATTTAAAAAAACAAACAATAAGTGCCCTCCTTAAACCCCATCATCCATTTAGCCCATCCCCTGCCCACCTTCCCTCCAGTAACCCTCAGTTTGTTCTCTATGGTTAAGAGTCTGTTTCCTGGTTTGCCTCTCTTTCCCCCCCTCCATGTTCATCTGTTTTGTTTCTTAAATTCCATGTATAAGTAAAATCATGTGGTATTTGTCTGTCTCTGACTGACTTATTTCATTTAGCATCATACTCTCTAGCTCTATCCACGTCATTGCAAATGGCAAGATTTCATTCTTTTTGATGGCTGAGTAATGTGTGTGTGTGTGTGTGTGTGTGTGTGTGTGTGTGTGTGTGTGTGTGTATAAATACCACCTCTTTATCCATTCATCAGTCAATGGACATCTGGGCTCTTTTCATAATTTGGTTATTGTTGATAATGCTGCTATAAACATCAGGGTGCATGTGCCCCTTGGAATCAGTATTTTTGTATCCTTTGGGTAAATACCTAGTAGTGCAATTGCTGAGTAATAGGAAAGTTCTATTTTCAACTTTCTGAGGAACCTCCATACTGCTTTCCAGAGTGGCTGCACCAGTTTGCATTCCTACCAACAGTGTAAGAGTGTTCCCCTTCCTCTGCATCCTCTCCAACATCTCGTTTCCTGTGTTGTTAAGTTTAGCCATTCTGACTAGTGTAAGGTGATATCTCATTGTAGTTTTGATTTAATACTGTTCCTTTTCAATGGAGGGAAATTTTTTGTATTACCCAATCTTTCTCAAATATCATCAAGATTACAATTATAATCAGCAAAAGAAAACCACCAGATGATTGATTTCATTTTGAAAGCAATGATAATGGATGTTTGCCCTATGGAGTTTGTGGTGGGATGTACCCTGACTCCCAGAGTATCTTCATAATCACTGAAGAGGAAGAATAAAACTCTTAGCTAAGATCACCAAGGATACCTTCCTGAAAGAAAATTTTGATCTTCTAGCCTCTGTTTCTGAAACTTTCTTTCCTAAGTAGGATAGACAAAGTTGGAGGTCAAGACAAAATCTCAGCAATGTGAAGCTTGCATACATGGTTGGTTGAAAGAACACAGATTTTGAGAAAATTTCCAGGATCTACAGCTAAACATAGATATTTGAGACTTGACACCAAACGCACAATCCATAAAGGAAAAACTTATAAATTTATGAATTTAACCTCACCAAAATTAAATGTTTTAGTTCTTAGACCCTATTAAGAGGATAAAAACAGAAGCTACAGAAGGGGAAAATATTTGCAAGCATATATGTGACAGAGAACTAGTATCAAGAATATATAAATAACTCTCAAAACTCAACAGTTCAAGAAAATAAAAAAAGAAAGTTAAAAAAAAGACGTGAACAAACATTTTACTAAAGAGGGCATGCGGGTGGCAAATAAACACATGAAAAAGTATTCAATGTCATTAAAGGGAAACACAATTAAAACCACAATGAAATAACACTACAAATCTCTCAGATTGGCTAAAATGAAAAATAGTGACAACACCATATGCTGGCAATGATATAGGAAAACTGAATCACTCATAAATTGCTGGTGGGAATAGAAAATGTTGTAATCACTCTAGGAAAGTTTGTTATTGTTTTCAGTTATCCAGCAGTTGCACTCTTGGGCATGTATCTCAGAGCAAGGAAAATTTATTTTCACACAAAAACTATACACAAATGTTAACAGCTGTATTTGTAATAACCCAAAATTGGACACAACTCAGCTATTCTCCAATAGAGAAACAATTAAACTGTGTCTGTCTGTCCACATCATGGAATACTGTTCATCAGTAAAGAAGGAATGAACTGGGGCACCTGGGTGGCTCAGTCGGTTAAGCATCTGCCTTGGGCTCAAGTCGTGATCTGAGAGACCTGTGCTCAGTGGAGAGCCTGCTTTTTCCTCTATCTCTGCCCCTCCACCCCCCGCTCATACTCACTCTCTCTCGTTCTCAAATAAATAAATAAAATCTTTAAAAAAAAAAAAAAAGGAGGAATGAACTATAGATACATGCAACAACCTAGATGAATTTCAAGGAAATTGTACTGAGTGAAAAGCCGGTCTCAAAATGTTATGGACTGTATTATTCCATTTATATACTATCAATTAAATGAAAGACTTTTCATGATGGAGAGCAGATTAGTGGTTGTCAGGGTCTAAAGATGGGAATGAAGTTTAAGGGGGGAGATGGATGTGATTATAAAAGAACAACATAAGAGGTCTTTGTGGTGAAACTGTTCTGTATCTTGACTGTGGTAAGTGAATGCACAAGCCTATACATGTGATGAAATTGTATAGAACTAAACACACACACACACACACAAATGAGTAAAGTTCAAACTGGGAAAATCTGAATAAAACCAATGGATTATGTCACTGTCAATATCCTGGCTCTGATATTATACTATAGTCTTAAAATGTTACCATTGGGTGAAGCTGAATAAAAGATACATGGGATCGAGTTGCAGTCGTGCTCTCCGAGTTCCTGTCTCTCTCCCCGCACCGCCCGGGATGGCCTCCCAGAACCGCGACCCAGCTGCCGCCAGCGTCGCCGCCGCCCGCAAAGGAGCCGAGCCCAGCGGGGGCGCCGCCCGGGGCCCCGTGGGCAAGAGGCTACAGCAGGAGCTGATGACCCTCATGATGTCTGGTGACAAAGGCATCTCTGCCTTCCCTGAATCCGACAACCTTTTCAAATGGGTGGGGACCATCCATGGGGCAGCAGGCACAGTTTATGAAGACCTGAGGTATAAGCTCTCGCTGGAGTTCCCCAGTGGCTACCCTTACAACGCGCCCACGGTGAAGTTCCTCACACCCTGCTACCACCCCAACGTGGACACCCAGGGAAATATCTGCCTGGACATCCTGAAGGACAAGTGGTCTGCCCTGTATGATGTCAGGACCATCCTGCTGTCCATCCAGAGCCTGCTAGGAGAACCAAACATTGATAGTCCTTTGAACACGCATGCTGCCGAGCTCTGGAAAAACCCCACAGCCTTTAAGAAGTATCTGCAAGAAACCTACTCGAAGCAGGTCTCCAGCCAAGATCCCTGACTGTCCAGCCTCTCTCTTTGTGTTGTCTTTTTATTTTCTCCTTAGATAGTCTTTCTCTTCATTTCTGTCTAGGACTCTGTATCTTAAGCTGTGGTGTCATTTTTGTTTTGTTTCTGTTTTTTAAATTAAGTCTCTGGTTGAGCCCTTGTGACAAATATATTAAATAAATACATTGGGTTTTTTTTAAAAAAAAAAAAAAAAGATACATGGGATCTCTCTGCATTGTTTTTATAACTTCATGTGAATCTACAATTAAAACTAGAAGTTTCATTTTTTAAAAGATAAAGAATATAGGCTTTTATCTCTGAAACAGAGAAGTTAAAACATTTAAAGGAATTTCTAAAATTTATATTCTCCTTAAAACTGAAATCTTAAGATATCACTCATTTATGTTGATTTTATTATATATCTTTAATTTGAAATGAACATTTTCAGTGCTATCAGTGTTTTGCATACTAGAACAGCTTTCTTAAACTTTGATGTATCCTTAATATATATGGTTATGGGGCATCCTATGTTCATTCTGTTCCTATCTGAATGAATTTCCCCCACCAATAGAGCCACCCAACATAACAATTAATGGTGAGATAACCTTGTTTTGTGTCCATATTTATTTGTTGGGATGGATGCTCCATGAGAACTGGGACCATATCTGCCGAGTTCAGTGCTGTATCCCCAATGCCAAATGCAGGGCCCAGTACATCATAGATGCTCATTTAAATGTTGCTTACAGTGATATGTGAAAAAGAAAAAAAGCAATGGAAGTGGCCACCATCCAGAGCAGCAGATGTGTGTGGGAAGTGGGAAATGAGGGATGAAGGAAGTAGAATTCTGTGTCAGGAGCTGGTAACGGAGCCTCAGGAATGTCTGTACTCCCATGGACTATTCTCTGAGCTCTGGTGAGAGGGGCAACAGACAAATGTGACAGAAACTCGGGGGCCCAAGTGTCTGTTTTCCTCAGAGAAGAACAAAAAGAGCAATATAGCCTCTAGGGGAGAGGGAGATGGCAGGAGAAAGTAGTGTGCTGCCAGTGGGATGTCTGGTTCCTGAGCACAGCAAGATCCTTCTGGAGACTCCCAGAAATTCTTGAGGAGATTTCACAAGAGTTGAATTCCTACATTAGTTAGTGGAAGTACAAGCAGTTGAAAATTATGTATTTTAATGTATCATTAATAGTTTTTTAAGTCTTAGAATTAGAGGTCTTCTAGTGCAACCATCCCTATCCATGGTGAAATAGATTTGAAGACATTTCTGGTAATCATTCAGCTTCTTCTCGGATATTTCTAGCTGTGGTCACTTGAAGGAAGAACCATCTCCAGCACTTGGGATTATAGGTATCAGGGATCTGACAAAAATATTTTTCCCGGACTCTGTTAAATGGGCATCAATCACCTGGAAAGCCCACAAATTTTTTAAAATGTTACAAATGAGTGAAACAAAAATTGCTTTTAATTCACAAAATACTAAGTTCCTGTGGGGAACAGGATTATAACAAAAAAGTGCACGACCCTCTTCTTACCCTTAGGAATTACTTTGAGGAGGGACAAATCTTCCAGTCCCATTGTTATTAGAGGACCAGTACATGCAGTATTTTGAAATATCTACATTTGTTTAATAAAAAAATTGTGTAAATTTTAATCATGATAGTTATAAAATTCTTATGTGATTTTTAAATACAAAAATAAGTAAATAAAAAAAAAAAAAAAAGCCCAGATCAATACAAGAGTGGAGGCATAATTCACAAGAGAAATTTTAAACACTAAACCAGGCAGTTCAGCCAAACAACCACCAGGTTGTGCTGGTGACTCAGTGATGTTGTTTAAACAAGAAAAAAAAATGCTTAAAATTTATATTTTACATTTTTTTGGCCCCTAAATGTATAGTCATGAATTTTATATAACTCCATGTATAAAATGTTTTATTATGTTCAATTAGCCAACATATAATACATCATTAGTTTTTGATGTACTGTTCAATGATTCATTCGTTGCGTGTAACACCCAGTGCTCATCACAACATGTGCCCTCCTTAATACCCATCACCCAGTTGCCCCATCCCCCAGCCCCCTCCCTTCTGTAACCTTCGGTTTGTTTCCCAGAGTCCATCGTCTCTCATGGTTCGTCTCCCCCTCCGATTTCCCATCCTTCTTTTTTGCCTTCCTGCTATCTTCTTCTTTTTTTGTTGTTTTTTTAAACATATAATGTATTATTTGTTTCAGAGACTCTGGACCTAACATAATAAAATAAAATTTAAAAAAAGTTTATGTGTTTTAATAATGAGTTTAAAATTTTATACAGGTAAGAAATCAGATTTAACATCTGGACAGCAAAAATGTAATTCACCATATTAATAGGAAAAAGGAGAAAAACCATATAACATCTTTAAAACAGAGAAAAAGCATTTGAAAAATTCAATACCCTTTCATGATACAAATTCTCAGCAAGGGACCATCCTCATTTGATTCAGGGCATCTCTGAAAAATGTATGGCTGACATTATATTCAGTATGAAAGACCCAATAGCTTCTTTTTAAAATTTATTTATTTATTTTTATTTTATTATGTTATGTTAATCACCATACATTACATCATTAGTTTTTGATGTAGTGTTCCATGATTCATTGTTTGCGTATAACACCCAGTGCTCCATGCAGTACGTGCCCTCTTTAATACCCATCACCTGGCTAACCCATCCCCCCACCCCTACCCTCTAGAACCCTCCATTTGTTTCTCAGAGTCCATAGTCTCTCATGGTTCATCTCCCCCTCTGATTTTCCCCCCTTCATTTTTCCCTTCCTACTATCTTCTTTTTTTTTTTTAACATACAATGTATTTGTTTCAGAGGTACAGGTCTGTATACATAAACTTTTTAAAAAGATGTTCTTTAGGGAAAAATTTAAACAGGTTGAATATATTCAATTTGCAAAACTTACTGGGCATTTACTATGTTGTGTGATGAGGAAAGAATGGATAAGACATGGCAATCACTATAAATAATACACACAAATATAAACAGAATTTTCCAATAGAATGTTAGCTCCAAGTATTTTTGTCTTTATTTTGTTTATTGCTCTATCCCCAATACCTAGAATATAATGGGAGTACAAAAACTAGTTGTTGAACAAATGAAAGAGTTGATGAATTAACACTTACATAATAGATGTTTGTAGAAAATGCTATGGATAAAAATTAGTGTTACTCTCTCGTTTTAAATGCTTACCAATATAACATATGATCCACATTTATTCCTATAAAACAGTGTTTTAACCATCTTAAAACCATTTGTTGAAAATTTAAATTTTATAAATCCTGAGGACACACCTTGAAGAAATAGCCTTGTTTGCTATTCTCTGGAATAAATGGTGTCAAGAAGATAAATTCTATCTTTTGTGTAATCACACCAGAATATTTTATATCATTAGATTGCATTACAAAATTATTTGTACTCATTTTACTTCCAATATACAAAATCATATGACAGTAAATTTTTTTAACCAAATACAATGTCCCTGAAGATTCTGACATATTCCCAGAATGAGGTTGATCTGTCCCCCTATCTTGTGAGAGCTGTTGAAAACAAGCCAAGGTTAAATGTTCCACTGTAGCTGCTTTCTTCATCTGGTTCTGGACACAATTTTTTTAAGGGTATATGCAAGACCATTTTGGAATCTAAACCAATGCAGACTGTATCTCACTCACTTATAGGATACCACTGCTGTGTCTACCCTCTCTTCCATGTTAATTTGCAGTCATTTCTCCAGATTGTCACTTTCTCTTCTCTCTTATTTCTGTATTTCATATTCCAATTTTTTCCATTCCTTCCTAGAAAGCAATGTGTATTAGTGCAAAAAAAAAAAAAAAAGTGGAGTTAGAGCCAGATAAAGTGGGGTTTAAAAATAGGATCTGCCAAAAATCATGATTATCTTCTTGGATGCAGAAAAAGCATTTGACAAAATACAACATCCATTTAAGATTAAAACTTTCAGTAGGTATAGAGCGAGTGTATCTCAACAATAAAGGGCATAAATGACAAACCCACAGCTCACACCATACTCAATGGTAAAAACCTGAAAGCTTTTCCTCTAAGATCAGGGAGAAGACAAGGGTACCCACACTTACCACTTTTATTCAACATAGAATTGGAAGTCCTAGCCAGATCAATGAAGCAAGAAAAAGAAATAAAAGGCATCCAAATTGGAAAGGAAGAAGTAAAACTGTCACTATTTGCAGATGACATAATACTATATATGGGGGTGCCTGGGTGGCTCAGTCAGTTAAGTGTTCAACTCTTGATTTCAGCTCAAGTCATGATATCAGGGTCATGAGATCGAGCCCTGCCTTGGACTCCACACTGAGCATGGAGCCTGCTTAAGATTCTCTCTCTCTCCCTCTGCCCCTCACTCCCTGCTTGCACATGCTCTCTAAAAAGAATAAAAAAAATTTTTTAATACTATATATGGAAAACCCTAGACACTCCACCAGAAAACCATAAGAATTAGTAAATGAATTAGGTAAATGTGTAGGATACATAATCAATATACAGAAACTGGTTGTGTTTCCATATACTAATAACAAACTATCAGAAAGAGAAATTAAGAAAACAATGCCATTTACAATGGCATCAAAAAGAATAAAAGACCTAGAAATAAATTCAACCAGGAGGTAAAAGACCCGTACGCTGAAAACTAGAAGACATTGATGAAAGAAATTGAAGAAGGCACAAATAAATAGAAAGATATTCCATGCTATGGATCGGAAGAATTAATATAGTTAAAATGTTCATTTTACTACCAAAACTATCTAAAGATTTAAGGCATTCCCTGTTGAAATTCAAATGGCATTTTTCACAGAACCAGAACAAAGAATTCTAAAATTTGTATGTAACCACAAAAGATCCCAAATAGCCAAAGCAATCTTGAGAAAGATGAATATGCCAGAGGCATCATGCTCTGTGAATTTAAATGATGTTATAAAGTTATAGTAATTGAAACAGTATGGTATTAGATTAAAAGCAGACACAGATCAGTGGAACAGAATAGAGAGCCCAGAAATAAGCCCACACATATATGCTTAACTAATTTACAACAAAGAAGTCTCTTCAACAAATGGTGTTAGGGAAACTGGACAGCAACATGCAAAAGAATTCAGCTGGACCACTGTCATATCACACACAAAAATTAATTCAAAATGTGTGAAAGGCTTGAAACCATAAACTCCTAGAAGAAAACATAGGCAATAAATTCCTTGACATCAGTCTTGGTGATGATTTTTTTGGGGTTGACTTTAAAAGAAAAGGCAACAAAAGCAAAAATGTGTAAGTGGGACTACATCAACTTAAAAGCTTCTGCACATCAAAGGAAACGGTCAACAAAATGAAAGTGCAGCCTACTGAATAGAAGAAAATATTTGCAAATCATATATCTGATAAAGGGTCAATATCCAAAATATATAGAGAACTCATACAATTCAGTAACAGCAACAACAAAAAAATCAGACTGTAAAGGGGGCAGAGGATCTGATAAACATTTTCCAAAGAAGATATACAGAAGGCCAACAGGTAAATGTAAAGATGTTCATCATCACTAATATTGAGGGAAATACAAATTGGAACCATGGTGAGATTATCACCTCACACCTGTTAGAATGGCTATTATCAAAAAACAACAGCTAACAATTGCTGGCAAGGATGTGGAGAAAAGGGAACCCTCATTCACTGCTGGTGCAACTGTAAATTGGTGCAGCTGTTATGGAAAACAGTATGGAGGTTCCTCAAAAAATTAAAAATAGAACTACCATATGATCCAGCAATTTCACTTCCAGGTATTTATCCAAAGAAAACAAAAACACTTACTTAAAAATATATATGCACCCCAATGTTCTTTGCAGCATTATTTACAATAGCAAAGACATGGAAACAATCTAAGTGTCCATCGACAGATGAATGAAGAAAATGTAATGTATGTATATGTACACAACAAATTATATATATATGTATATACACACATATATAATTTGTAAAATGGAATATTTATAAAATGGAATATTATTCAGCTGTAAAGAATGAAATCTTGCCATTTATGACAACATGGATAGATCCTGAGGGCATTATGTTAAATGAAATAAGTCAGACAGAGAAAGACAAATACCATATGATCACACTTATATGTGATATCTAAAAAAAAAAAAGCTCAGATACAGAGAACATATTGGTGGTTGCCAGAGGCAAGAGTGGGTGGTAGGTAAAATGGGTAAAGGGAGTCAAAAGGTACAAACTTCCATTTACAAAATAAATAAGCCATTAGGATATAATGTACAATATGATGACTATAATTAATAATACTGTATTGCATATTTGAAAGTTCCTGAGAGAGTTCATCTTAAAAGTTCTCATTATAAGAAAAAAATTCTGTAACTATATATGGTCACAGATGTTAATGAGACTTATTATGGTCATTTCACAATATATGCAAATATTGAATCATTTTGTATACCTAAAAAAAATATATGTTGTATGTCAATTAAACCTCAATTTAAAAAAATAGGATCTGCCACATTCTGGTGACCTTCAACAGATTCTTTAACTCTGAAATAGTTTATTCCTCTGTAAAAGATGGTAGTCAAGAGAATACACATTATTTCTACCTTCTGAGAGGCTGAAGACAGATGGGAGTTCCATGGAAAGGTATTCAATTCACTCCTAGGAAGTTCCTCTGCCACATCTTTCTTTTTTCAAAGAGGAATAAAAGATCTTTATATTTGCTAGGGAGCTATATTTGCATAGTCAAGAAAACAAAGAAATTTCATGCTGCAGACAGCCCTTTGGTTCTTAGCTAAGGACAATATGTTGTGTTTTTTGGTCTTACAATTACGGGGCCCAGAATTTTTGTCCAAAACATGGATAGCTAGAAAATAAAAGGAGTGTAAATAAAAATGAATAAGACAGCAAAAAATGTTACATTTTACCTAATATGGCATGAGTTACTAAGGGCCAGGAAAGAAATTTGAGAAATATGTGTCTGTGAATTTTATCCAAAGAGGGCAGGCAGTTTGATGAGCATCATACATTGCTAGAAATAAAAATAATGAAATAGAGCCAATAGGGTTTTAGTTCTAGCTTGAGAGAGAGAAAGAGATCCAAACTTCAAATTGGCTCCATCAATTCCTATTTTATGAGATGAATTTAATCAAGATTGTATGATAAATTTTAACGAATATCCATTGTGGAGATGATCATATGATTTTCTTCTCACTCTATTAATAAATAAATTGTATTAGATTTCCTGATGTTGAACCATCCATGCAGCCATGGACTAAATCCTACTTAGATGAGTTAATGATGAGTCACTGTTTTTTTCTGCAGCTGAAATATCTAAAATTTTATTTAGGATTTTTTTTTTCTTATGTTCCTTAAATCACTTTTTTTAAATTTTGTTCAGTTAGCCAACATATAGTACATCATTAGTTTTTGATGTAGTGTTCAACGATTCATTAGTTGCGTATAACACCCAGTGCTCATCACCACACGTGCCCTCCTTAATACCCATCACCTGGTTACCCCATCCCCCCACCCCCTTCCCTTCTGTAACCCTCAGTTTGTTTCCCGGAGTCCAGAGTCTCTCATGGTTTGTCTCCCTCTCTGATTATGTCCCATTAAGTTTTCCCTCTCTTCCCCTATAGTACTCCGTGCTATTCCTTATGTTCCACATATGAGTGAAACCGTATGATAATTGTCTCTCTCTGATTGACTTATTTCACTTAGCGTAATCCCCTCCGGTCCCATCCGTGTCGATGCAAATGGTAGGTATCCATCCTTTCTGATGGCTGAGTAATATTCCATTGTATATATGGACCACATCTTCTTTATCCGTTCATCTGTTGAAGCGCATCTCGGCTCCCTCCACAGTTTGGCTATTGTGGACATTGCTGCTATGAACATTGGGGTGCAAGTGCCCCTTCTTTTCACTACATCTGTATCTTTGGGGTAAATACCTGGTAGTGTAATTGCTGGGTCATAGGGTAGTTATATTTTTAACTTCTTGAGGAACCTCCATACTGTTTTCCAGAGTGGCTGTGCCGGCTTGCATGCCCACCAACGGTGTAAGAGGGTTCCCCTTTCTCCACATCCTCACCATTTGTTGTTTCCTGTCTTAATTTTAGCCATTCTAACTAGTGTAAGGTGGTATCTCACTGTGCTTTTGATTTGTGTTTCCCTGATGGCTAGTGATGTTGAACATTTTTTCATGTGTCTGTTGGCCATTTGTATGTCTTCTTTGGAAAAGTGTCTGTTCATGTCTTCTGCCCATTTTTTTGACTGGATTATTTGTTCTTTGGTTGTTGAGTTTGATAAGTTCTTTATAGATCTTTTTTTTTTTTTTAAAGATTTTATTTATTTGACAGAGAGACACAGAAAGAGAGAACACAAGTGGGGGCAGTGGGAGAGAGAAGCAGGCTTCCCGCCGAGCAGGGAGCCCGATGCAGGGCTCAATCCCAGGACCCTGGGATCATGACCTGAGCCAAAGGCAGACGCTTGATGACGGAGCCACCCAGGCACCCCAGTTCTTTATAGATCTTGAATACCAGTACTTTATCTGTATGTAATTTGCAAATATCTTCTCCCATTCCATGGGTTGCCTCTTACTTTTGTTGACTGTTTCCTTTGCTGTGCAGAAGCTTTTTATCTTGATGAAGTCCCAAAAGTTCATTTTTGCTTTTGTTTCCCTTGCCTTTAGAGACGTGTCTTGAAAGAGGTTGCTGTGGCCGATGTCAAAGAGGTTATTGAGCCTATGTTCTCCTCTAGGATTTTGATGGATTCCTGTCTCACATTTGAGGTCTTTCATTCATTTTGAGTTTATCTTTGTGTATGGTGTAAGAAAATGGTCCAGTTTCATTCTTCTGCCTATGGCTGTACAATTTTGCCAGCACCATTTATTGAAGAGACTGTATTTTTTCCATTAGATATTCTTTCCTGATTTGTTGACGATTAGTTGACCATAGAGTTGAAGACCATCTCTGGGCTCTCTATTCTGTTCCATTGATCTATGTGTCTGTTTTTGTGCCAATACCATGCTGTCTTGATGATCACAGCTTTGTAACATAGCTTGAAGTCAGTCATCGTGATGCCCCAGCTTTGGTTTTCTTTTTCAACATTCCCCTGGTGATTCAGGATCTTTTCTGATTCCATACAAATTTTAAGATTATTTATTCCAGCTCTGTGAAAAATGTCAACAGTATTTTGATAGGGATTGCATTGAAAGTGTAGATTGCTCTGGGCAGCATAGACATTTTAACAATGTTTATTCTTCCAATCCACGAGCATGGAATATTTTTCCATCTCTTCGTGTCTTCCTCGATTTCTTTCATAAGTGTTCTGTAGTTTCTAGAGTTATTTAGGATTTTTTTAATTGATTTTCATAAGTAAGATTGGTCTGTAGTTTCCTATTTTGTATGCAGTCTTGCCAGATTTTGGCATCAATGTTATGCTCATCTCATAAAAATAATTTTAGAAACTTTCTTCTTTTTCTAGTCTTTGGATCAGTTTAAATAGTATAGGAACTATTTGTCTTAGGCTAAATTCTTCTGTGAAACCATTTGGGTGTGGGAATTTTTGTAACTCTTTGACAACTTTCTGTATTTGTCCTATGGAATTGAACTGTGTATTTTCTATATGTTTCAGCATGTTTTGGGCGCCTGGGTGGCTCAGATGGTTAAGCGTCTGCCTTTGGCTCGGGTCATGATCCTGGGGTCCTGGGATCGAGTCCTGCATCGGGCTCCTTGCTCAGCAGGGAATCTGCTTCTCCCTCTCCCTCTGCCTCTCCCCCAGCTTGTTCTCTCTCTGTCTCTCTCACAAATGAATAAATAAAATCTTAAAAAAAAAGTTTCAGCATGTTTTATTAAATTATATTTTCCTCAGAAATGGTCTATTTCATCCAGGCTTCTTAATTCATTTGAATAGAGCTGAAACAAAGTAGTTTATTTGGGAGTTTTTTATTTCCTCTATTTCTACTTCCCCCTTCTTTCTTCATTTTTGTATTTGTTCTCCCTCCCTTTTTTTCTGAATCAGAATAGATAAAAGTTGATCTATTGTATCAGTTTTGCAAAGAACCCACTATTGAATTTATGTATTCCTTCTGCTATTGTGTTTTCCAATTCAATAATTTCTGATTTTAACTTTATTAATTCCTACCCTCTATTCTTATTTAATTTATTATGCTTATATTCCTGACATATTAAATGCTTAATTCATTTATTTTCATTGTTCTGTTTATTGATACAGTATTTAAGGTTGTGAGCCATTTTTCTGCTTTAGCTGTACATATTCCATAAGTTGTAAAATGTTCCTTTTCATATTCCTCTTCTAAAGAGTTTGCAATTTTTTTAAAGATTTTATTTATTTATTTATTTATTTGAGCAAGAGATAATGAGAGGGAGAGGGAGAGAGAATCTGAAGCAGACTCCACACTGAGCACAGAGCCCAATGTAGGGCTGGATCCTACAACCACAAGATCATGACCTGAGCCAAAACCAAGAGTCAGGCACTTAACCAAATGAACCACCAGGAACCCCTGGATCGTTTGCAATTTTGTGTGTTTTCTTTCACCTACAGGTAGCTTTAAATAGAGTTTGTAATAGCCAGGTAATAGAGGATTTTGTGTTCCAGTTATATATTTAAGTTTTAGTTTTATTGCACAGTGATCAGAAAATATTTTTGGTACTATTTCCAATACATGAAATTTATTGAGGTTTGCTTTTATGACCTAATATCTATTCAGTTTATGTGACTGTCTTGTCCTTTTCACAATAAGTTGTATTTCTAATTTCTAGGACACAGAACTGCGCGCGCGCGCGCGCGCACACACACACACACACACACACGTACATATACACATATATATTAAATTTACTTATAGCATGGAAATGACATATATCAATTAGATTTATCTAACTGATTATCTTATTTAGACATAGGATTTTCTATCTTTTTCTTTTTCTATAAACTTGTTTTGCCATAAACTGAGAAAGCAATTTAAAGTTTCCTTCCACCAATATATTTTTTTCTTACGGTTCCTGATGTTTTACTATTTGGTTCATGGAAAGTCACAACTCTTACACAAACATTGTTAACTGTACTTTATAACATTATAAAGTGTTCCTACTTAGCATTCCTGGCCTGATTTCCATTCTAATTGATATCTATATTGTTTATTTGTTTATTCATTTGCATTCACTTGGCCACCATTTTATTTTTAACCTTTTTGAATCACTTGATTTATATGCAACATGGAGTTGTATTTTGCTTATTGATTCAGCCCAAGTCTTTTTCTATTAATAGAGAGGTTAGGACATTTACATTTATTTATATAATATATATTTGCCTTAAATCTGTCATAATATGTTATGACTTCATATTTTATATTTATATTATTTTAGTCATTCACTAGATGGTTTGCTTTCCTTCCTCTTTATGTGTGTGAAACTCTGATGCATGCTTTTATAATTACAACTTTATATAAAACTCTTTATCCCTACGATGATTAATGATACAACTAACACATTTCCACTTCCTGTCCCCTGTCCTTTTCTGCCATCCAGTTTTAGTCAATAATAAATTATTTTGTAGTGTTTACTTCACACTCTTAAATATACTTTTTCATTTTGTTTGTCAGCTTGTAGATACTCTTGTCTTACCTCCAAGGAGATATCAAATTGTTCTAATTAGGCAAATGTTCTAATTTAAGATTCTCAATTTCAGAAAGCTGTATCAATTACTACCACTTCAGTTTATTTATCTATTACGGCACATGGTTGTGCATGTTAAGGGAAACACGAGGCAGTTTCAAGTCCTAATGATCCCATAAAGTGAAATCTTGAACTCTTCACCTGTAGCTTAGTAAGAATTTAGTGCATATATGTTGAACTCATAAATGGTTGGGCAAATTTTATAAGATAAGCAAATCTTCTCACTGCTCTGTGATATTATGGATTCTTTAGCCTAATTTTTCTTGTCAAATGTCCCTGTTAGCTTTCAGTGAGTCCCTCTATCCATGGCCCTATTTGGGTTGCATTTTGTATATTCTTAGGAACTTTGTTCTTGGTATGATTTTGAAGGGTAGCAGAATATGCCACTCCCAAATATAACACTCTTGGCATAAGGATTATTTTGAGCTGAAGGCAATTTTAAGAAAAAGTAGATACAAGAAAAACTCTCTGCCTTTCCTCTATTTACCTAAAAGCAAGACATAAATTTGTAAAGGTGTTTCCCCTTCTCTCCCTACCAGGAAGGACAGAAGTTAATCACTGGAGACAACTCTCGACACTTCTCAACACAGAGACCTCACCAACAGAATTACATAACAAACCTTACTAACTAGTCCTTACCATCCATTAGTTTTCCCCCATATTTTTCCACAGTTTGCCACCCCTAGAGCTCAAAGCCCTTTTCTTTTGTCTTGTCACTTACCTACAAATTTATTATTCTTTTTTTTAAGATACTATTTAAGCCCAAGTTCTAACCACCCATCACTGAGAACTCCTGTATGAATGCAGGATGCACATGTTAATACACACACTTCTGTTTTTCTTTTTAGTCTGTTTTTTTTTTCTCTCTAATTTTTAGGGCCCAAGTCAAGGAATCTAAGATGGATAGAGGGGATTTTGTTCCTCCCCTACAGTTTCCAGTAACCCACTACAGATCAAGGGGGAGCATCTTGAAGCATACAAAAATGAGAGCTTTGGTTCCCGGAAGTCCTTTATGCAAAGATAACCATCATGTGGGAGATTTAGCAATAGTAATCACTCATTCTTCCTGCCCTCTGAGATCTAACTAGTGAGGAAGTACAAGGAGCCAAAAGAGGATCAAAATACTGCAAACTTTATTAATAGCAAAGCTAATTGGGGAAATATGTCAGGACTCAAACCTCCCTCCCAGAACTTGGACTCTAACTTCACCCAATAAGATATAGGAGGAGGACTTGGAAATGAAATAGCACAGCTCTGGCTTGTCCTTGTCAAGATTTTGTCTTAATTCAATACCAACAGGTCAGTAATGAAGAGACTGGGTCCAGTTCCATCCATGCCCAATTTGTCTCTTTTCCCATCTTATTTGTCAGATTAATCGATCTTCCTCTCATAGAGTACAGCAAGTAAGAAAGCAAAAATAGGGGTGGAAAGTGCTCAGTTCTTAACTGTTCCCTCCTGGCAAGTGGAACCAATTCTGTTCTTTGGTAGAGGTTGCTAATTGCCAACCAATAGCCATTTCCTCCTTCTTTTTTTTTTTTAAGATTTTATTTATTTATTTGAGAGAGAGAAAATGAGAGAGAGAGAGCACATGAGAGGGGGGAGGGTCAGAGGGCGAAGCAGACTCTCTGCCGAGCAGGGAGCCCGATGCGGGACTCGATCCCGGGACTCCAGGATCATGAGCTGAGCCGAAGGCAGTCACTTAACCAACTGAGCCACCCAGGTGCCCAGCCATTTCCTCCTTCTTAATTAGTAACAAAATCCTAATGTTTTTCCAGGATGGCAATGTCCTGAAGTTAAATGCTAAGTTGCG
This sequence comes from Zalophus californianus, assembly GCF_009762305.2. Lineage (NCBI taxonomy): Eukaryota > Metazoa > Chordata > Mammalia > Carnivora > Otariidae > Zalophus > Zalophus californianus. The sequence continues at coordinate 20,204,141 of NC_045605.1, forward strand.
CTGTCTCCCTTGTAAGTAGGGGGTGATGTCAGTGGAGATCACTCATTGAGTAGGTAAAGCATCCTCTGCCTTTCTTTGTCCTTGTATCTTCTTGCTGCTCAGAATGTGGACACGGAAGCTCTAATAGCCATATGGAACCCATGATGCATCGGTGAGAATGAAGTCACTACTGAGAAGAGAAGAGAGAGTCTGAGTCCTTGCTGACTCACACTGCCATATCATCCTTGGACTGCCTACTATTCTAGATGCCTTTTATGTTAGAGAAAAACAAATCCTTATGAGTTTAAGCCACTGCAGTCAGACTCATGTTATTAGCAGCTGAAGCAATTTTGTAAATTACTGATTTCATTTATGGAAGTGTGAGGGAAGAGAGGTAATATGTTCTTCTATCTAATACATGGGCTGAGGGCCAGAAATGAACCATAGTCACAGATATCCTCCCATCTGCTCCACAGAATATAGAGAAACACCTGACCTATCCCTCCCAAGCTCTACCCAGAGGTACTCCTTGGACTCTCACTCCTGCTACTTGGTGTCTATCACTTATCTCTGTGCTCCCCCACCTGTTTAGACTGTAGAGAATGTGTAGATATCAAGAACAGCTTATTCTTTTTTATACTCTGAAACTATTTTGCCACCTAATCATTACATAATTCTATTTGGACATCAACATTGATAATAGTTTTATATTTCTAATTTAAAACAGATTAAAGATTATAATCATAGATCAAAACCAGAGTTAGGGATTTAAGAGTCACCATAAAGTAAATAGTTCTTGGCCAGAGAAGCTGGAGAGATGCCTCAGGAAGAACCAAGAAGAGAAGTGGACCAAGTGGACCAAGGACTGGACCGAGAGGAATCCCAACTTTAACAGTGCTTCTTAAAGGGGAAAACTTCTTTTGCTGAAAATCAAAATGTCATGATGTGATCAGGTGGCAGCATTTTGCTACTGTGGCAGAGGGATTCACTTGAGGACATCTGACACAGAGTATTAAATAAGGTCTCTCAGTTACTGTAAAGCAGACGCTCCCAAACGTGTTCCTGGTTGCTGACCACTGAGAACCAGCAGTTCCTCAACACTGACCTAAAAGGACCAAAAGATGATTTATCCTTGTTTGTGAGAAGAGTGAAGGTCTTTGGAATTTACAAAATGTCATCTTTCCTGTAGGAGCAATAAATGTCTCTTATCTGGCTATTGCAAGAACCAGGAAAAGTACTTCTGAGGTTTTTCATTTCAGATCTTCAAAGGGACTGCTTTCCGAAAGATCCAAGCCCATGTCTCAATAAGTCAAACTTATGTTTTCACCTTTACTCACCCCAATGCCAGTATGTAATGAGTGTAAGGAAGGATATTTGGGGGATTTTGTGCATTTTTTTCATAATTATTCCTTTTCATTCATATCCTTATGGTTCTGATTTATTCCTTGTTCCTACTCAAAATGGTAATTTTTTCTTTGTATCATAGTATACTTCTGTTATCTTGCCCTATTCTTGATTCTTTCCTAATATCGCCAAGATCCCCACATACACAGACACAGACAGTCCTCTAGAGGGTAGAAGTTAGCTAAGCCCAAAGGACCGACAAGCAGTTGTTCAGTATGGCATTAATACAATTCCAATGACTTTAATGTATGTAAGGCCTCAGAAGTACCCAAACATATGGTTTATACTCAGTAAATGTTACATATGATTATCATAATCTAGGTATAATCCAAGTATCTATCGGATTTTTCCACCTTGTTTCAAGATCTCCTCTCTTTAGCATATTTGAAGAAAATAGATTTGTCTTATGTCTCCTCTTTAGTTAGTTCCATACCGCATTGCTTTTTTATTCTGCTCTCAGCTCCATCTCAGTATGTCTTTCTTCTGGCCAAGATGTGGAACACTTGAGCTACCTTTCTTCTCAGTATGACGCTGCTGCTTCCACATGAGTGTCAGCGGAGAGGTAAATGTGAAGAATTAACTGCTCTTTGCTGCCTTGTTTCTCATACCAACACACATTGTACAACTATCTGATTTTATGGAAGAGTGAGGAATATAAGCAAAGCAAAGTACCTCAACTCAGTACTTTATATGACTCTTCCCATATCCTGAAGAAAAGTACCAAATATTCTTCACAGAGAGTCTTCTCAAAGACACTCCAAGTTCTAGCCCTTACTCAGCCCCATTATTCTGGCCACACTGTGTCTCCATCCTCCCATCTCTGCACATGGGTTGGTCTGGCCTGAGATTCACCTTCCTGCCTACACTCAGGGCAGTTTATGAGGGTGTATTCCTTGAAATCTGAACTATTAGATATAGAATAGCACAATCTTCAGCAGAGTAGTACAGAGTGGACTCCTGCACTCAAAATCTGGATCACTTCCAAGTTTCCCTGCAAGTAAAAAGTGTAATATGACTCCTCTTTCTTCCTGACTCTCTAGTACTTAACTGTAATACACACACACACACATACATACCTACATACACATATTCTTAGAGACAATAAAATCTAAACCTACTTTAAAGAATAAAAGAATTTTCCTAAATGCCCCATAATGTACACAGTATCTCCAGGGCAGGATAGAGGTAGCAATTGACATAATCACATAAATCCATGGAATTTCTCCTTTGTTCTTGCTTTCAGCCTTAGCATACAGAGCCCAAGAAATTGGCCCAATTACAAAACCGCCTACGCCGTGGTTACATTCCAAGCCCTAAGAGTTCTGAAACTTGGAAATGAAAGATTTTCATTTTGATTTATCTTTACATTTCAAACTGTGTAAAGAACTCTTGTGCAAGGCCTTCTCTTGTGTGTACATGTATGGATATGAGATGATTTATGATCTCTCTCAAGAAGCTGGGAGACTATCTTACTTATGGCACCAAGGTATCTACATTTGGTCTTCGGTAAAGCTGTCTCCATAACTGAAGAAAACAAATTCACTTTCTTGGACCCTCTTTAGCGTTACTTGCTCCCTTTCCCAGCCAGAAATGTTGCTTGGACAAACCCATTTAGCCTACCAAGGAAAGGACAGAAGGCCTGGAGCCTCATATTACTCATCTCTTGGGCATAGTGTAGAGTCTCATAAACAGTGGACACTTAATAGATGTTAAATTGCATGCAATGGACCAATTTAAGTAGTACAAAATGGTATAATCCTCAAGAAGAGTATAAGCAAGAGACTTCCAATTTGTAAAGTGGAGAGAAGCCCCTACTTGAGAAAAAAGATGGAAAGTTCTGCACCTGTAAATAAAAAGATACTTGAGTATGATGCTTACCAGTAATTAAGTGATACCAACAGAACCATCAGAAGAGCACTCTTCTCAGGGTTTTACCCAGGGCGAATTTCACATCCTTATTCCTCAACCTGTAGTTAAGCATGGGAACCACGTTGGTATAAAAGACTGAGGCAAATTTATTCTGGTCCATAGATCCAGGAAAAGAGGTTGTTAAATAGGTATATGCCCCTGATCCAAAAAACAAAGCAACAGCAATTATGTGGGAGCCGCATGTGCTAAAGGCTTTGGACCTGCCCTCAACAGAAGGAATATGGAAGATATTAGAGAGAATCAAGGCATAAGAGATGAAGATGCTGATACCAGATATTGAAATGACAACTCCCACAACAATAAAAAATACCAGCTCATTGACATGGGTGCTGGTGCAGGAGAGCTGCAAGAGAGGGAGAGCTTCATACAGATAATGGTGGATGATGTTGGAATTACAGAAGGTCAGTCTCAGCATGCTTCCAGTGTGGGCTGTGGCTCCAGCAAACCCTATCACGTATGAACCAAACATCAACAGAGAACAGACCTGAGGGGACATGGTGACCGTGTACATCAGAGAGTTGCAGATAGCCACATAGCGATCATAGGCCATTGATACCAACACATAGCATTCAGAATTGACAAAGAAACAAAAGAAAAGTAGTTGAGTCATGCATCCCACATAAGAGATTACATTTTCTGACACAAAATCATTCAGCATTTTGGGGGTAAACACACAGGCATAACAGAGATCTATAAAAGACAAGTTGAAGAGGAAAAAGTGTGAAGGCTAGGATTCAGCCCAGATAAGGTGATCAAGCCCAAGTTGCCCACCACAGTAAACACATAGATCCCTAAGAACAGGAGGAAGAGGCGTAGCTGGAGTTCTGGTTGTTCTGATAATGCCACTAGGATAAGCTCAGTCACTGAAGAGTTGTTTCTCAGAGGCGTTCTCTTCCAGGGAGCTCTCTGTAGAAACAAGTGATAAAACACATAGATTGATAATAGGCACAAGCATGACTGATGGAAGAAGGCTCTAGAATATGAGCCAGTGCATGATGTCCTACCTTTTCACTCTCTTTTCTCATCTATGCCCCCTCCCCTAGTCAAGTTGTTGACAATGTTCCTGTGATTATATCTCAGCTCCCCTGGGCTAGAGTGTGTTCTTGGGCACAAGAATTCTGTCCCTCTTGAGAGGTGAGGAGGTGAAATACCTGCATTGATTGTCCAAGAACTATCAGAAGGACACCCCAAGAGCCAGGAATACAACCTGAGCCCACAGCCTTAGGCTCTGAGAGAAAGGAGCTCTCACGTCCCCCATTGTCTCCACCCATTCTCTGCCTCCCTTTCCCACTCTGGAGAGAAAGCCAAGAGTGTCCCCTACTGTCTCTACACACCCTACCTTCTTCCTCTAAGCCCCTCACGCCATCTCACATTAAAGTCAGTGTTGAGAGCAGGGAAGGGATCAATATATTCTAGATGTCTTAGTTGTGGGTTTAAAAGAAGGCCATCAGGGAAGATGGGATTCAGACATTTACCTTCCTTCTCCCTGTCCCCACTCAGTGCTGGACCTTATGCAATCTTGTTTTTCCATTAGCCCAAAGGAGAAAATAGTGTTCATACATAAAGCAGGCAGCCTCTAGTGTTTAACTCTTCTGATTCCCTCAGTGCTGAGAATCAGACCTTTTACAGACCCCAGTCACCAAGGTGCTCTGGGAATAGACTAAGATTTCTGTTTGTGGATTTTCCCAGATGGTCTACACCAACTTCAGGAGAAAAAAAAAAAAAAACAACAACTCTCATTTTTACCAGAACCCCAGCTGGCATATCACAGAGAAGTTTATGCTACTTGATGATCTCAGGGGTCTGCTTAGACACAGTTTCCCCTGGGAATTTCTCAGAGACTTGTTTCTATAAGGAAGGAATTGCACCATCTTTGTTTATAGTCTGGATTACCTAGCATCTTGGGACTTGGGTGTTCTACTCAAACTTCCCTATTACTCCAGGGATTTCATGCCATTCGCGGCTGAGTGTGGGGGCTTATTTTTCTTCTCCATTAACTCTTGGCACTTAAGCTCGACTTTAAAGGAAAATGGCCTAAAATTTATGTTAGCCACCATTTCCAAATATTCCAAGGGACTTTTGCTATGTAGATACTACAGAGAGCACCTCAGACAAAATGTTTCTAACAGCCTGAGCTGCTCAGAACAGTGGAGACACCACCACAAACACCACCTACCCTCAGCTCTATTAAGGGCCACAGACACGCCTTTGCTATATATAAGGAGATTAAAATATAACAACACATATGCAAGGAAGCACACACATACACCTGTATAAAGTTACTCTATGGATGTATGCAGGCTGAGATTAACAGGAGATGTACCTAAATGTTTTAATCCTGTCATTCTCCGGATGATAAAGCTGCTCTCCATATGATCTGCTACATGAATATTTTAAGAAACATTCAAAGGCATGTAAGCAACTGCATTTGTAAGTTAACTGAAGCTGCCTAAAATAATCCCAGTTTTCCTGGAATAGTTTTGATTTACATCTATTATCCCTGTATAATTATTAATAGTACACTCACTCTCAAAAGTGTCTGGATTTGGATAAGAAATTATATGGTCACCCTACTAAAAAGAGCATAAGCAGCTATCAGGTCCTCTGGTCCCTACTTCTCCTAGACCCACTGACCTCCATCCCCATTCTGACTGAGGGAGTATCTCTCTGTCTTTTACCCTCCTTGCCCTCAAAGTTCTCCTTAACTGAACCTACTCCTCCTAACCAACCAGTATTATATCTTCAGTAGATTTATTTTCAAAAATGGGAAGGGCACTTGCTGCAAGCTGTTTCTGATTTATACCTAGCCAAAAACTCTAAAGCAAAGAAATACAAACCCTAGCTACCTGCCTAACATAGGTGGAATGGGAATAGAGAGAAGAATTATGTAGGTACAAGGATTAAACATTGGTACAATTTTACATTGTAACCATTGGTATAATGGTACAACATTGTTGAATATCATTGTTTATGGTACAATAAATTGATTAGTAATATTTAACAAATTTGGACATTTACATATGTCAATTCTACTCCTAGGTGCATACCCAATAAAAATAAGTACACATGCTATCTAAACACAAGAAGTGGGGGCGCCTGGGTGGCTCAGTCGTTAAGCGTCTGCCTTCGGCTCAGGTCACGATCCCAGGGTCCTGCGATCAAGCCCCTCATCAGGCTCCCTGCTCAGTGGGAAGCCTGCTTCTCCCTCTCCCACTCCCCCTGCTTGTATTCCCTCTCTCACTGTGTCTCTCTCTGTCAAATAAATAAAATCTTTAAAAAAATAAATAAAGACAAGAAGTTTCATAGCACCATTATACATAATAACCAAGAACTGAAAACAACCCATATGTCAATCAACTATAGACTGGATAATAAATTGATATTAATAAAATAGAATTCCATATAGCCATGAAAGTTAATAGCATAAAGATCACAAACCTATTGTGAAGCAAAAGAAGCCAAGCACAAAAGAGTACATACTTTATGATTCCATTTATATGAATTTCAAAAATAAGGAAACTAATCTGTGATGTTAGAAGTCAGATAGCAGTTATTCATACTTGGTCTGTCAGAGGCTAGTGACTGGAAAGGGATATGAAGGATGCTTCAGGGTTGTTGACAATGTTCTGTTTCTGATGGGGTGCTGATTACATAGATGTGTTCAATTTGTAAAAATTTATCACACGATATCCTTATGTTACACTTAAATGTTAACTTAAAACAAATTGAGAACAAAAACAATATTTTAATAAATCATCCTGACAAACTATTTCAACACTAAAATTACTAAGAATCTTTGAGCCATAATTCCCTAAGTTATAAAATAGGAATTTATTGTCCTAAAAACTCAGTATGGTAGCACATGCAAAAAAAAAAAAAACAACCCCAAAAAACCATCATTTTTATTTTTCATTCATCTTGTGTCTCTTAGAATAAAACTCCCTTTATTTCTCATATAAAGGGAGAAAATCAAGTGGTAAAAGAATTAATGCATATGGAGCAACTATAGAGTGCCTTGCATTATGCCATTATGTTGGATGTTTTCTGATGTAATTTTTTATTTATAACAACTATACCATGCACATGTGTATGGAAGATTGTTTTGTTTTTTCCAAAGATGGCCATACCTCTGCATGCACATGTGTGCGTGCACGCGCGCGCACACACACACACACACACACACACACACACACACATCTTGCATCCCACATGTTCTTGGTACAATAGGACTGACACTCCTCAAATAAAGAGATGGGATCTATGTTCCCTACCCTTGCATCTAGGCAAGGACTTAGGATTTCTCCAACCAAAAGAGCATGGCAGAAGGGATGCTTTGTGACTTCGAATGTTCAGCCCTAAAACGGTACAGCTTTTACCTCCCTCCTTCCCTCTCTATCTCTCTCACTGTCCCCATTCCCCCCTTTCCACTCTTCTCTTTTGTCATCCTCTAGCCTTCAGGACAGTTATATTGGAACCCTCCGGCCTTGTCTCAAGATATACTACAGGACAGCAAGTTTATGGTCATTTACCCAATATTAAGGGGGTGCAGAAGCCCTCTAGGACCTGTATGTTAGTTGATAGACCTCAGGGGAAAATACTTAAGGGAAATGGCCCAGGGAATTTTTAGTACAGGTTTGAATTACTTAGTCCAGTTCCCTCTTACTCCTCAGAAAATTTCTTTTTGTTTCCATATTAGATATTTCTGGTTTATTTTTATGAAGAAAATAGATACTTCTTTTTAGTACACATAATTTCATATCCACTGTATTTCCCCCTCTTGAATAACAGTTTAGCAGATGTGTGGCAATGGCCCAGCAATGAAAGACTAAGAATTACCTCTGTTCATTAGAGTAGAAATCAACTTACTCATTTATTTATCATCCAATAAGTATTAAGGCCAGCTATTTCCAGCACTCTTGCAAACTTTATACCCAGACAAATCTCCCCTGATAGAACAAAACTAAGAATTCTGGGTAAAATATAAAAATCATTTATCTGTTAATGTTTGATGTGGCAGAAACCAAGTGAATTCCTGTGAGAGCAAAAGATAAAAGATAAAGTAATAATTCAGAGGGGTACACAGCACTGGACCTGGAGTTTACCCTTGGGGAACTAGTAGATTCCCTATGGCCCAGAGTTGGGTTTTACTTGAGTTGCCTATGCAGAACATAAGAGATATATCCTAGGATAAATCCTTTCATGACTAAACCTTAGAAGCCTGGGAGCTTGGAACCATTATTCATTTGTAATACTGGATCTCCAAAAGGAAACATCGTCCATGGCTAAATTAGAGAAATTAAAAAAAAAAAAAAACCACATAGGAAGAAAGCAAAGATATGTGTCTAAGTTGGCTCTGGGAAGAGAAGAGCTAAAATATCCCCTGAGAACTTTAACAACCTCTGCATTTCAAGCAAAAAAAAAAAAAAAAAAAAAAAATCATATTACAAATATAACCAAAAAAAAAAAAAATATCCTCTCTGGAAAATACTAGTTAGCTCCAGATATCAAAGAATTTCCCCCAGATAACTATCTGGGAATCATGAACTCTTAATGAAAAGCACTAACCAGACACAAAATAAGCCACCAGGAATGAAAATCATCATTAATGATAAACCACAAGCTACAGGACCAGATATGCAAAATTATTAGGCTTATCAGGGACAGAATACAAAATAATTTATTTAATGTGTTCAAAAAGAAAAAGAGCAATTGAAAGTGTAATGAAGGCCACATCAAAATTGACAGGGCAGATTTTTAAAAGAATCAAATAGAGCTTTTAGGAATGAAAACATGATAGTTGAAATGAGGAACTCTGTGAATGTGTTAGACAGCCTTTCAGACGCAGGTGAAGAGCTAATAGGTCAACTGGAGGGTAGATCTAAAGAAATTATCCAGAAGTTAGCATCAGCCATAGGAAAAAAACTATGAATTAAAGATATAACTTAAGAAATGTAGAAATAGAGAAGGTCCAGTAGATATAGAGAAAGCATTTGCCACATTCTAGGGCCTGTGTTTTGCTCTAAGAATAAAGCAACAATCAAAACAGACACAATTCCTGCCCTTTCCAATATATAATCTAGATATATACCTAGATACCTAGAATAAACAAAAATTGTACATAACTAACTAGAAATATTCACTGTCCAGCATTAGTACTCCTTTTATTTTGGGAATCTGCCTCATGTGAGCCTTGTTTGGAACCAGACTCAGCCTCCTTCTGTGAAACTTCCCCAAAGAACGTAAGACAACTCAGCCAGTGAGATGTTTCCATGCAGGACTCTAAGTCTGGGACAAGTGACACAAAGAAAGAGGAACAACTTACATTTCATTTTGGCAAAGACAAAGACGGTAGAACTCCCAATTGATAACGTGTTGGGTATTGGTGGTGCCAACAGAAGCAACCGATGCAGCCTAACCAGATGGTTCTGTGGTATAACTTGGCTGTGATTCCACCACATGGCTTCCCCCTAGATCCTGCCTGGCTCCAAAATCTGGTTCCCCAGCCTGCTCTAAGAGTCTGTTAATTACCCCCAATTTCTTGCCAATTAATTCCATCTTTTGCGAAAATTAACCAGAATCAGCTTCTGCTGTTTGCAGTCAATAACCGTGGCTGGTATAATAGGGACTGGACATTCAGGGAGCTGTAGACAGGGAGTGGAGACAGGGAGATCATTCAGGCTATGGTACAAATTTCTCTTATCCCCAGGATGACTGCAGACACATCTACCAAAATCACCTTCTCAGAGGGATCTAACAGACTCCCTCAAAGTTTTGCTCTATTTTGAATGATTTTTCCCCTTTCATGGAAATGTTTGGATATGGTTTGAGGATAAGTGAATAAACATTTCCAGTTCCACAGATTATTCTTCATACTCCTACACGAAGTTTTTAAAACTTTCAATTCTTCAATGACTCCTCTTTTTTAATAAGCTTCATTACACTGTTTAGTAGAATGAATAATAAACTTCTTTGCTGGCTAAAAAGAAAAGTATTCAATGAATTATCTGGCCAGCTTTTTTAATGCAATGTGGGCCATAGCAAAAAATAATAATTAAAAAAAGGGATTATATTTAACATCTAAGGAAGCTTATGACACAATGATTATTTTTATTAATGGTTAAATAGCTAGTATTTGTTTAAATTGGGCAGTGTTATGATAGGGTTCTGTTTTTCATGGACTCTATATTCACTTTATTGCTTTTGATAATTTCATATGAAATCAATACATGGAATAGCTTTCTGCACACTTTTTAAAACTTGGGAAATGATTTTCCCCTAAAAAAAATCATTATAGGGTATTCTAGAAAGTACATCTTTGGTTTTCTTAACAGGTTATTTTGTGCTAGATCTTTATTCAGAAGCGTTCTCCAATTATTACATTGTTACTATGGAAATATACAATCTGTTTTATGATATGGTTTTAGAAATGCATTGCTATTAGGCTTGAGTATAAGTAGAAGGTTACCAGCAGAGAAAATCAGGAGGACATTCTGAGCAAAAGGAATCACAAAAAGAAATTAAAAGGCCATTAGAGGGAAAAAAGCACTGCAAATTTGGGGAATGGCAAATGATACTGAGACTTGAATTATTGTATACGTAGCAGGGAGGGATGGGAGATAGTTGGAAAGGGTTAGTGGTGATAATAAATAATATCTTTCTTCCACTTCTGGCTCCAGAATCCAATTGAGAAATTAGACACAGAAGTCAGAAAAAAAAAATTCCAACTTTATTGCTGATAAAGTTGAAAGACCCAGCTTGGATGTACAGTAGGACCTTATAATTCCCTATGGCGCATCACAGACTAAATTAGTGAATATAGGTCTAAACCAAGCCGGACAACAGTTGGTATTCTCTTATACTTATGAAGGAGAAGATTTACAGTTGGAAGAGATGAATAGGAATCCTGAGAATGTGCCTGTCCTAACCAGAAATGGGGCTAAGGGCCATAGGCTCAGCCACACTGAGCCACGTAAGTTCATTCTCCCGATTTCTCATTAATCCTATAAACTATCCCTTTCCTTTGGGTTAGAATGGGGATGGTAAAGGGGAAGAGAGAGGGTTGCTTCTTTATTTACCTGCCTGGGATGTAGAGACTACTTTCCTAGGGAAGGAGAAGTATAAAGCATAAATGAGGTTAGAATGTCTAGAGTTGGACTTTTGATAAAAGATGAAGGAGAAGGATAGAGACCAGGAAAACTGAACTAAGGTAGTGGGAGGAATATGCAGAATTGACACTAAGAATAAATCAAAGACAAAGCTACTCTTAGAATTTAGAAAAGGAATTTAGGATCATCAGATGAACATATCACTGTTAAAAAACTCTTTGGAAGAAGGAAACAAAGTCTTTCTGTGCAGCAAACAGAAACATTTTGCATCTTTCCACCGAGTTTTAGCTTTAAATACAATGAATATAGTCATTGAAAATAATGATTTTGATGAAAATTTAATCACATGAAAAGCTGTTTACAATATGTTACAGACTGAAAAATAGTCACAAAGTTGTACTTAACATGATCACATCTGTCTCTATGTATGTATATATACATATAAATATATATTTATATAGTATAAGGTTACCAGCAGAGTATATAGAATATATAAAGAGAGTATATATATGTATATTTATATAGTATGTGTGTGTGTATATATATAGTTTTTGCAAAATGGTCTAAGTCATCACAACTACACACACACAAAAATATTCTGAAAGAATATACACTAAAATCTTAAGACTAGTTTTCTCTAGGTAGTAGAATCATGGATTTTTTTTTTTAATCTTTTGCTTATCTCTACCTTAAATACTCCTATAGTACTTGAGCATTACTTTTGCAAATTTAAGAAAAATTATTTTTAAAATTAAATTAACAAAACATTGCAGGGGCACCTGGGTGGCTCAGTTGGTTAGGCAATCGACTCTTGATTTCAGCTCCGTTCATGATCTCAGAGTCATGAGATCAAGCCCCACATGGGGCTCTGTGCTCAGCATAGAGTCTGCTTGGAACTCTCTCTTCCTCTCCTTCTGACACTGCATAATTTAATATTTTAAGGTCTCACTAGGGATTCGTTCAACATTTATTTAGCACTTTCTATATCTGCCATGCATTAAATTCTCTGCATGTGTTAGATCACCAGGTTGAGGTTTAGAATATAACCTCAAATAAATATTTTCCAAATATATTACTGCACAATTCATATTACAGGAGTTCAGCAGGTCCCACACTTACTTATATAACTGACCCTATTAGTTCAATGCAACAAATAAGGAGAAAAAATCTTTAGGGTCTTTCTCTTGTCATATCTTTTTGGCAGATTTTTCTAAATGAAAGTGAATGTATGAACTTACCCAGCTCAAAGGCAGCAAGAACTTGGACATTACACAAGACGAATATATGTGCTTTTTCTTATACACACAGACTGAGCCTCTGGAAGGCAGCAAGTGTTAAGAGTATGGGCTCTAGAATCAGACAGTCTAAATTCAATTCTTTACTCCACCACTTACTATCTGTACAATCTTAAGCAAGTTCCTTAACTGGTAGAGAAGATTAAATGTTTGTAAAGTCCAAAGAACATAAAGTTTCCATAATATCATTATTGGGGTTTGAAGAACATGAGTCTCTTGAGTGTGAAACTCTTGTCCACCTTCATTCTCAAGTCATGCAAGTTTGGAAAGTTAGGATGAAAGGGGAAGGGTAGTCACTGCAAGCAAGATACAATGTGAAGGAAGGAAGCAGATGGGACAAGGAGTCCTGTCTTTAAGGAAGCTAGACTGAATGGCATCAAAACCAAATTGTGTGGACAGAGTCTCAGGACTTTTTTCCCCCTCTCACTCCAGGCCCCACTTCTTCCTTTCATGGGGTCTCACCAATCACTGCTGGGAACCTGAGGATGCTGTCATGCAAGTTGGTAAAAAGTGGTGAGAAGGGGACCACCAATGACACTCAGGGCTCATGGACTTTGGGACACAGAGCATTGGCCCATTCACAGAGACCAGGCGGGTCTACCACTTGTACACACAGGTATCCTCAAGGGAAAAACATATAAATGAATATCTTATAAACATGAATATTCTCTCATTAAATACCTACTTGCAGAATTACCTAAGTACAGGTCATTCCACCTTCCATTCATATTTTGGTTTAAACACCATTTATCTCTAAATAAAACCAATGCTGGGGCAGGGAAGGTACAAAATCAGCCTGAAACATATTGTTTTGTTGCTGTAAAGCAACAAAGTACCCAAAATCTATTAATAGAGAATTATTAAAAGAACATAGGAACTAGTATGAAGAGGCTCCCACTGAATAAATAAGGGACAACCGAGCATCAAAATAAGCGATGACAATAATGAATTGTAACCCATTAGATAAAATTGGAATGCTTGAGTCCACAATAATATGAATGAATAAACAGATGAATGAGTTTATGAATAGATAAATACAGAAAGAAAGGTTCTTCCTGACAAAGTGCCAACTAACAATAATGAAGCGTTCATGGAGTTAGAAAATCTCCACTTTTCAACCATCAGAGTAATATTGTTTCAGGCAAGAATTATCAATGGATGCTAAAACTGGTGTGTGAAAAAATGAACAAGACATTTCATAGTTTCAAAGTATCTCTCCACAACTTTAATTACAAAGGTAAAAGTAGTAATTTTCCTCAATAAAACTACTAGGAGCTTGCAAAGTTCCGAAAACTGTATTGTCAAATGTCTCCAGAAGTAAGTCTGACAGGATATAGAATATATTCATTTGTGACAGTAAAGAAAAAGGAAAGCGGTACTGTGCCCTGCAAAATCAACAAGGAAGAATCAGGCTATGGTCTTGGTGACTTTTTTCTAAATTAGCTTTTTGAACACAATCTTTTAGGCTTAGTCTGCTATTTGGGGGGAAATGGGAGCTTCATACATGAATGATTCATGTTTTTCATTGTACAATTTTTTCTTTGGTATGTTGTCTCTGAGATATGAGTGAAAATGGAGAGTAGTACAGAATGAATGCGCAATTATTGGTATTTTATAAAATTGCTTTCAGAGCCAGTGTTCGATCAAATAGTGATCTGGAGTTTGCTTAAGTCAACCATTTTATACAACACTATACTTGACCATAAAAAGGAGTGGACAGTTGGGATTTACAAATCTAATGTAGAGTCTGATTCTGCTACAGCCACAAAATGTGGAGGATATATCAAAATGGACACCAGGGACCCTTCTCACACAAAACTTACAGTCTGATGTATAGTGTAAGTGTATACAGAAAAGTAAATGAGCAGTGGCCCTACATTTTGACCAGCACTTAACGGGTTAAGAGCAGTGTACTATGAGAACGAAGAGCAGGAGCATTGAGAGAGAAGAGAGGTGGGAGAAAGATACTCCAGAAAGACACCTCACAATAGATTATCACAAAGGGAAAGCTCCAGAGTATCTTCCTTTCCTGGATCAAAAAGATAACCAGAGTTATGATGAAGCCAAGAAAAAGTCATTTAAGAAACAAAGGGATGAAGTAGAGCAGAATTTGCTACTCCAAAATATGTCTCTTTGGCATAAGGATTATCTTAATCTGATTATTTTTAAGAAAACAGACATAGAAGAAACTCTGGAAACTGGGCAGTGGTTGCCTCTTTGTGAGGGAAATGTATATTTATAAGGGAGATCTCCATTTGTAAGGGTGTCTCCCCCTCTGTACCAAGAAGAGGGGGATGACTAAATCTCTAGAAACTGTTATCAATGGAGAAAGTAGCAACTTAAATCTGCGTAACAACCATACCTTCATTTACTGGGCTTTGCCTGATTACCATAAGTGATAACCCTCCCCCACCCCCCACCCCAACATCTTCTTTTGTCTTTAGCTGGAGGTGGTATTTAAGGTGGTGGCTTGGGCCATTTTTCCTGAGTATCTCCCATGTTTATAGGAGGTATACATGTTATTAAAGTTCTGTTTGTCTTCTGTTAATCAGTCTTTTATCACAGGGGAGTCTCAGCCAACAATCTAGAAGGACAGAGGGAAAATTATTTCCCTCCCCTACAGGGAATATGTAAGAAAGAAAAAGAAGGCAGAAGAAAACATTCTCAGTTTTGCTCCTGCTTTTCTCTTCTTTATCCATTCAGATACCACAAGTAGTTTATGAAGTAAAAAGGAATAAAAGATACGAAAGAAGACAGTAATACAAACACCACCACTGTCAAAATTAAAGGTACTCAGTTTTTATGAGTGACACCCTTATTAGTACAGAATCTGGCCAAGAGTAGGCCGTCTGAGTATGTTTATACTGCTAGTGAGAGTATAAATTGAGATAAACTTTAAAGAAGGAATTTTGGGGGGCACCTGGGTGGCTCAGTTGTTAAGCGTCTGCCTTCGGCTCAGGTCATGATCCCAGGGTCCTGGAATGGAACCCCGCATCGGGCTCCCTGCTCAGCGGGAAGCCTGCTTCTCCCTCTCCCACTCCCCCTGCTTGTGTTCCCTCTCTTGCTGTGTCTCTCTCTGTCAAATAAATTAATAAAATCTTTAAAAAAAATAAAAAATAGGAATTTTGGAATAATATTCAATAATCTTATGTCATTCAGTAATTCCCTGTCTAAAAATATATCCTAATTAGGGGAAAACTCAAAGAGTTATGGAATAAGTCTATTAAGCATTGTTTATAATTTGGGAAAACAAAAATAACATACAGTAGTAGAAAATTGTTAATGAGATATAATACATCCATATACTAGAATTTTATGCAATCATAAAAATCAAGTTGGAAACAAGAGATCAGTAAAAACAAATTCTGTGAGCTGTGTCTTGGATACACACTTATGTAACCAGAGCCAACACTCCCTTGTTTTCACAGCATGTCTTTCTCTCTGCCTCTTTTTGGCTACCCACAACCCTTCGTATATATCTTTCCTGCTTTTTTATTCATTTATTTATCCAATAACAACCCCTCATTCCCTCCTTTGCAAATTAGATTTCATTGGTAGATATGTTTTAAAGCAGCTGCTCATAGACTGAAAACAAGGACAAGATTGTGTACGTATGTGCAGGTGTAACGGAACTCCAGAGGTTCACCACTTGGGGTGCGCTGAATTGAACACAATTCAAGGAAGTGTTGAAAGCAAAGAACTTTTTATTACTTGTTACAAGTGAGGGGACAGGAAGATAGCTCTCAAAGCACTGTCTTCCTGTGGGGTTAGTACAGGAAGCTTTTATTCAGTGGATTAGGAGGCAGGGACAGGGATCTTGCATATACAGTAAGGGACGTAATACATATTCCATTACTTAGGCACTTTGGTTCAACTGCACATGCCTGGCGTGCCAACATGCTAGTGCATACATCATATGTTCAAAATACAATGGAAAACTCTGCCCATAAGAGATCTTAGTATTATAATGAGTTAAAGGTAACTTCAGGACAGCTTGGGGGACTTCTGCATGGGTCCTCAGCTCCAAACCAGCTCAGACTGGCCTATGCAAGGGGCTATCAGAGGAAGCACCTAGCCTGGCATTTCCTTGTCAGGAACTGCTGGTTCTGCAAAACAAATCATATTCCTTGCCTGCTTGTTCCTCTGTCCCTTCTGCCTCCCCACTTCTGCTGATAGCTTTCAGCCCTCTGACCTGAGGAACTCACTGTTGCATCTTGGCTAACACAAATACTGTGCATAGAAAGACTGTCTTAAAACATATAACCAACAAGCAACAGTGGCAGACCCTGGAGAGGGTAGAGAAGGACCAGAAAATTGAGTAAAGGAAGACTTCCTTTCACTGAGTATTTTTTTAAAGATTTTATTCATTTATTTAGTTGAGAGAGAGAGAAAGAGAGCACAAGCAGGGGGAGCGGCAAATGGAATGGCAGAGGGAGAGGGAAAAGCAGACTCCCCGCTGAGCAGTTACTGTAGCCCACTGGAAGGAAATCAGGGAAATAAATATCACAATATTGTGCTCCACTCGTCTTCTGATTTCCTCTCCTGATGCGGCCATTGGCTTCACCCAACCAGAAGAAAACAGAGGGTCAGGGAGCCCATTGACAAGATCCATTGGGGTATGCCTCCCAGGACTTGAAGTAAGGTACAAAGAAACAGAGAGTTGATCTAGAGAGGCACACAGAGAATACCTCACATAGTCTCTGTCACATACAGTACCATAACAGTCAGTGGTCATTTCCTCTGCTGACTGGCTGCTGTGTGGTACTAACCTAATTACTGGCTTGTAACACAATGACCCCTCTATGGTTCTGAAATATTCTCCAGATTTTTAGCTGACCCCTGAGCTTCAGACTTCTCCACTCAGGTTTTAAAAGCACAATTTGAAACAAGGAAGTGATTGTGTATAAAAAATTTCCCAAATCCTGTACTTCATAACCTTGACATTTTCTATAAGGTCATCCAGCCAGCATGACCAAATCCTTTAAAGTCCAAGTCCCTGAAGCTCCACACCACTGTCTTAGGAGGTACCATGCTTGCTGCTGTCTGGGTCCTAGCATACTTCCCCCAAGTACTCTGAAAAATTCTTCAAGAATTTGGTCATTTAGCCAAGACCATCTCAACAAAGTTTTATACCTCCTACCTTCTTTGCAAAAATGTGGTATTTAAAATTAGCCCTTGAAAAGTTCCATGAAATTTCTGTAGAAAGAACCAGATCTTAACATCCTAGATCAGTTCACATTTGAAATGAAATCTTCCAGTGCTGATGAAGGAAGAAAGTGAACCATAGTGGAAAGTAACTAGTATTAGAAATCAAAAGCCTACTGATGAGCACTGGGTGTTATGCACAACTAATGAATCATTAAACACTACATCAAAAACTAATGATGTACTATATGTTGGCTAATTGAACTTAAATTAAAAAAAAAAAAAGAAATCAAAAGCCTATATCCTAGTCACAGTTGTGCTGCTGAATAACTGAGTGACTTTGGAGAAGGTACATAAACCTGTATCTATTCTCAGAAATATGAGAGAACTGATTAAATGATCCTTATGGTCCACTAAATGTGAGTACCCTATAGTTTTAAGAATCTTCTTAAATTAAAGGATGCATGAAATGGTAAGGATGAACTTCTTTGAGAAAGAGTTAAAATTTCCAAGCAGCCAATGGAACCTGAATCATATAAGGAAGGGGAAAAGGCCCTTTCCTAAGTATTACCCCTTTCTCAAGAGAATGGTTTTTTGCTCAATGTTTTCTTCAGAGCAACTTTGACGTCCTTATTCCTCAAGCTATAGATTAGCGGGTTGAGCATGGGCACAACAATGGTGTAGAACAAGGAGGACACTTTCCCCTGATTCATAGGTAAAAGAGAGGATGGTTTGAGGTACATAAATGCCCCTGACCCAAAGAAGAGAGAAACTACAATTATGTGGGAGCTGCAGGTGCTAAAGGCTTTGGACCTGCCCTTGGTAGAATGAATACGGAGAATGCTGGAGAGGATGAGGGCATAAGAGATGAAGATGGTAACTGTAGGCACACCAATATCGATGCCCACAACAACAAAAACTACCAGCTCATTTACATAGGTGCTGGTGC